>NC_137682.1:13593885-13596385 GCF_963989245.1 Nansenia antarctica
ACACACACACAGGCACAATAACAGGTATAAATCATCGGATAATGTGTCACACTCAGGACAAAAACATATCCCACAATCCACTGGGATTGGCACAGAAGGAAAAGGAACCTAACTGCAGGCCGCTTTTTAGAGACGGGATAGAGGCAGGGAGGAGAGGAGGAGAGTCGGGGAAACAAAATTAGTTTAGAAAAATGTTAACAAATTAGTTCAAGGAATTAGGAAGTAAAAGTTGTTACATCCCAGAAGTGGATGATTCTTTCACTTATGCAGTGTTACAATGACAGTACAGTATCTATCAACTACAGTGCCTTCCGTAAGTATTGGAAAGTGAAAACATTTTAGAGTCTGCTGTTGGTGTCTGTCAACAACAACAAGCCAACAAGCCTGAAAACCTGGCTGCCTGTGCCCCTTACAGTTGCATCATTCAGTGTACTGTTGTCCTTACCATAGAGGTATGCACAATACTGTTAACATGCATCGACCAGTCTGAATACGCTATGATAGTCCATACGATACCAAAAACTGCACAACTGAAGACACTTGTCCTTTTTGAAGACAGGTGTCAGCGACGTGATTGCTAGCAAGAAAGACGATGAACAGTAAATTACTTCATTTACCTTCACTTAAGCAATATCACACGAGAGGGAGTGCTGTTATACTGAATATCAGCACGGCTGATGACTTGGTCGGAACTAACTGTTGTATAACATTCATTAGGTACCACTCAGATCTACTTCTGCTTATGATGATGACTAGTGTTTCCAGTTATGTTTAGTGACCTATAGCGTATTGTAGCCAGAATTAGCTGACATGTCAGAGACTGTGACTCAGTAGTGCTACAGACAGTGATTGAACTTCATAACACCAGAAAGGGAAATAGGAATAATGTCTCCTGTGAGTATTGTTGCCCCTCTCTCTCCCTCTCTCTCTCTCTCTCTCTCTCTCTCTCTGCTCCAGACAGCAATCAATGTGTATAGCCCTTCCCTCAGGATGTTTGCCTAACTAACCTCATCCAATGGGACAGTTAACTAATTAGCATCATCAGTGCGTGCATCAGCGTCTGTGTCTGTATTTGTGTGTGTGTCTGTGTGCTCATACATATGTGTGTGTGTGTGTGTGCTCATACATATGTGTGTGTGTGTGTGTGTGTGTGTGTGTGTGTGTGTGTGTGTGTGTCTGTGTGTGTGTGTGTGTGTGCTCATACATATGTGTGTGGGTCTGTGTCTGTGTGTGTGTGTGTGTGCTCATACATATGTGTTTGTGTGTGTGTGTGTGTGGTGTGTGTGTGTGTGTGTGTGTGTGTGTAGGTGTGGATGTGAATCCACTGAGGGTTATGGGCTGTTTATGCATTTAACACATGCAAATGCAAGGGGCAGTTTTTATGGATCTGTATAAATGCATATGGCTGGAGGCACTCTTCTCTCTCTCTCTCTCTCTCTCTCTCTCTCTCTCTCTCTCTCTCCCTCTCTTTCCCTTCTCCCCCTCTGTTACGATTATTGATATCAGAAACTTTTCTGAAATTTTGCAAGGCAATTTGAGAAGTTATTTAATGCCCTACTACAGATTGGTGAGTGTGATTCACAGTTGTGGTAAATGGACCCCACTTATATAGCGCCTTTATCCAAAGCGCTTTACAACGGCCTCTCATTCACCCATTCACACACAAATGGCCGCCATCTGCCATGCAAGGTGCCGGCCTGCTCACTGGGAGCATTTTTGGGGTTCAGTGTCTTGCCCAAGGACACTTCGACATGTGGCCAGCCGGGGCTCGAACTGCCGATTTGCCAACCTTGCGATCATTAGACGGCGGCTCTACCTCCTGTGCCACAGCCGCCCCAGCTGTGGTAAATGGTGTCAATTGTAGTGGTCACTCACTCCACTACTTGTGTGCCCAGCCCAACACTGAATTACATTTGCCCCCAACCCTAGCAGCCATGACAAACCTGATGTGCTAGCTAACTGGCAGCAATTCTGACACATGTCAATCAAGTCAAATGTTCAACAGAACAGTAACCATAATGACACAAGTTAGGATCCATAAACATGAAACCTTAACAGAAGAAAAACACTGTAGATCAAAAAAGTGACATCTCAAAAACTACTTTTCCCAATAAAACCTGAAAATTGTAAGATATTTGACATGTTGTTTTCATGCAGGGAGTACGCCTAACTGTGCATGGACTGAGTGAGTTTCATAGATAGATAGATCGATCGATCGATAGCATTAAACAGGGCAGTTGTTATCCATACTCTCTCTGTCCGCTCCCCCTCTCATGCATGTGTCATGGCTGTGCATGGCTCTCATGCATGTGTCCATAGCCTACTACTACTCTGGAGTGTAATTGATGATGAACCTCCATTTCTGCTCTCTGCCAGAAAACCTGCTTTGACCTCTTACGACTAAATATACCCTTTTAATCTAGGTATTCAGGTTCAGAGCCTTTTAGATCACAGATGGTCCATAGCCTGAGGATGCTTTCCTAGATAGCCAAATCCTACT
>NC_137682.1:13598885-13608885 GCF_963989245.1 Nansenia antarctica
GAAGTAACCATGGATAACATGATACAACCGGTTTAATTTCCAAGTTTTTGTGCAGCGGAAGCCGGCAAAGATATGAGCAAGTGGTCAAAAGAAGAAGGATGAGGAAAAAGAGAGCCAAATGCTTAGCTATGGCTTTTTGTAGAGCACTCGCTACTATACTTGTGTCTAGAGTGCAGGGTTGCCAGATGGGGCAGGTTACCACCGAATGGGCTACTGGATTTAGCGGTTATAGACTGGTTAGGCTGTAAATTGTCAATCCCATTTGGCAACCCTGCTAGAGTGACGTAAAGGTCGCGTTAAACGCAACTTGACAGTTTAGATGGCGGGTGCGTTGCTAAATATCAGATATGTATCCAATATAATACCACCTCTGAACGCGACCCAGGTCAGATTTTAAAAATTCAGATTTCATGTGACTTACGCTGTTCACACAGTCATGCATAAATCAGACCTGAGTCGCATGTCGGCCAAAAAAATCGGATTTGGGTCACATTTCACTGCTGTGTGAACGAAGCCATAGATGGTAGGCAATTAGAGTCTTTTAAACCATGTGGTCTCTGTTGGTTGGCTGCCACTAGTCCAGGTGGCCCCGGCTGATTGGTGGAGCCACCTGCTCCAGTCAGGATCATGGCATTTCCAATCAGCAAATGGGTGGGGCCCCGGACTAGGAAGAGGTTTACCTGGTTGACACACTCACACACACACACACACACACACACACACACACACACACCATACTAAACAACAGCCGTCACACTCAGCTATCACAATGGGCTAATTCTTGTTTGTGGTGTGTGTTTATTCCCTGCTTGCACAAAACAAATGAAATGTGCCTGCATTCAGATGAAATGGTCCTGATGATGAAATGTGTTTTCATGCGGTTTTGTACTGACTGGTTTCTCTTGAGGGGGGGTTGAGCTTAGTTTGAGGAAAAAGAGTTAGTCTTTTCTAGCATGTGTGTGTGTGTGTGTGTGTGTGTGTGTGTGTGTGTGTGTGTGTGTGTGTGTGTGTCTGTGTGCAGATGACTTCTGTTCAGGCTAACATGAATGATGCATGAATATGAAAATGGAGATGAGAATGGAAGTCGCTACTCTGCAGTGCAGTAGGCTGTTTGGGTGTGTGTGTGTTTGTGAGTGTGTGTGTGTTTGTGTGTGTGTGTGTGTGTGTGTGTGTGTGTGTGCGCGTGCGTGCGTGCGTGTGTGCATGCATGTGAAATCGATACTGTATCTAATGCAGTTGAGCACTGAAAGCTTTCAGACTGAAATCTTGTGTATAACCGGAACTTGAAAGCAAATGTTGGATTTGAGTCTTTCTCTGGCTATAATGTTGTAAAGGTCTCTAGGCACAGAGGGAGGTCGACACAGAGGAATGGTGTAACAAACATGTCTTTATTGGACTGACACAGCCCAGCCACGCCACTGACGTGCTGGAGAGAGGATACTAAATAATAAAGTCAATCAAATAATACGGGCGTGCCGTGCGCTCTGCGCACGTCACTCCCGGCTGCTTCCCTTCCGGACTCGTTCGCAGCTCTGGGCTCCGCTCCACCCCCCTTTTCGGGATCTGCTCTCTCGTGAATGCGAATGCTGCTTAGTTCGTCTCTCTCTCTCTCAGCGGCAGGTTCTATCTGCCTCGTCCTACTTCCCAGGGGAACAAACACACATAGGTTAAATAGACCAGTTGGATAACGAGTCTGAATCAGCCCGTCATCCATCCCCCACCACAGTCTGGCTCCCTCTGCAGGCCAGAACGCACCATGCTCCCCACAAATGTCTTCTTCGTACGCCATCTCTCAGTGCGCCAGTTCTTGATACGTAGGTTAGCACCGGAGAAATTTGTAACCGAGAGACTCAACCAGAGTTTACTTCCTGTACTGTATGTACCACCCACGAAGCAGACTATGCTGACCAACATCAATGGTAGAGAGGCAGGAAGGAAGTAAGCGCTAGTTAAATCTCTCTGTTTCTAATGTCTCTGACATGAGCAGGCTCACCCGGTGATGGTGTTAATGTTGTAAAAGCAGTGGTTGTGGTTATGAAGACCATAATTACCTGATGATTGAAATGGCTTCAGGTAGTACTTACCTGATGGGTCTCTGGCACTAAATGCTTCAGTGCTAACCTCCTAAGTTTAATAATGTGAAATCAGGTGCGTTTGATGAATTTTGGCATGTGTGTTTTGTGTACAGTACATAACGGAACACATTGTGTTTGAGTGATTTCTTGAAAATCACTTTATACCTGATCAATAGACCTGAAAGGTTTTGGTAAGGTAATGGCTAGCACACTACCTTCTAGTGTGGTTTTGGTACGGTAATGGTTCCTTGCCTGAAACAGATCAGATATGTGACGCCGGCTGGTGAAAAGTGCAACCACTTGTAAACTGTGAAACCTCATAAATCCTAAAAATAGCTTTCTTTTCAACAAAATGTGAATCATAATACGCAACTTGAAGTTTTGAAGTACCCACTCGATATAACGAACAACAGTTTTACGATCACTAAATTATGCTTCATTTGTCAGTAAAGTAAGCTTGTTTTTCGAGCTGCTAACTGTATGGTTTGGGGGTGGGGGGCATGTTTTGTTTTCAAGAAACCAATCAAAGTGACGAAGCGGCGGGATGAACAAAAATGTCACAACAAGATGGCGGCTACTTCACTGGAAATAAGGATATCTTCCACTACAATATCAATAAATAAATAAATAAATAAAATAGTCAATGAGGGCGGGGAGGGCATCTGGCCCGGATGGGTTTCCCATCGATTATATAAGACATTTAACAATAGAATAGGCATTCCTCAATCTTTTGAGAATGGCCTTCTGCCCTCCTCTTTGAGAGGAGCTTTGATCACTCTGATCTTAAAACCTGGAAAGTTACACACCAAGTACGATTCTTATCGCGCTCCTGATTATCTTATCTTATCTCACTCCTGAATTCCGACACAGAAGTACTTTGCAAAGCTCTTACAAGGAGGTTGGAGGGCTCTATTCCGGATATGGTGGGAAAGGACCAAAATGGCTTCATTCAGGGTCCAGGCCAGAAATGGGTTCTCAGACACTGCAATCCTGTCGTTGGACGCAGAGAAGGCCTTCGACAGGGTTGAGTGGCCCTACCTCTTTGAGGTGTTAACTCGCTTTGGCTGTAGGGAGAACTTTTGCAAATGGGTAAAACTATTATACACAAACCCTAATGCAGAGATTCCCACTACCAATACGGTATTAAACCCCTTTGCCATTGGCAGAGGCTCTCGGCAGGGATGTCCACTCTCCCCTATCCTATTCATTCTGGCCATCGAACCTCTAGCTATAGCCATTAGGTCACACCCTAATATCTCAGGCATTAATATAGACAAGACGGACCATCGAATTGCCCTTTACACAGATGATGTCATCTTGCTTCTTACAGACCTATGCAACTCTATACCCGCACTCCTAGACCTGATTGAGGACTTTGGGACTTTTGGATTGTTTACTATTCTATTATTGTATTGCTCAATTGTATCTTGCCTTATTGTTTCCTATAAATATTGCCATTTTGTTTTCTCTTGCTGCTGCAATATCGACTGGAACTGAAACCATCATAATGTTATTCTCTTGTATCTAATGTTTTTCAGGTTGCATATTAACAACTTGCTGGGGACTACAGATTAGCTACAAATTACTACAAACGACTACAAATTAGCCGTGTAGGCTAAAGCACACACACACACACACACACACACACACACACACACCTACACTGTATTGACAGACCACAGTCCAGTGAATAATATGTTGATTGACAAAACTTTCTCTGTGGATACAGTCATTAATGGCAGCGTCCGTCTTGTAAACTAACAGACGCACATGGCTATTTATGAGGAAGTGGGTCGGGAGTACCGAAAGCAAATTATTTATCAAAAATAAATAAATAAATAAAAATACTACCCCCCCCCAAGTTTGCTAACAAACTGTAGGTATTTAGTGAATGTAAAACTGTTGGTTATGATATCGAGTGGGTTCTTCATTACTTAAATGTTCGTCCTATGCCAAAAAACGGAAAACATTTTTTTCCGCAACAAGACTTGTTTGGCTCGATTGCGAGGTTTCACAATTCCTGACATGCGGACCTTTTCATCAAGCCATGACACATATCTCCACTATGCACTTAAGTGTGTGTGTGTGTGTGTGTGTGTGCATGTGTCAGCTTTTTGCTTAGATCAATGTTCAATATGAGTGAGGAGTTCAACACAATGGGTTAACTGTTCCCATTAGTTGGACAAGGTTATAACTATAACCGCCCACACACAAACACACACAGACACACCGTGTAGGAGTCAAGGCTACAGGAGTCAGGAAACCTCTCATGTGGAGAGCTGTGCTGACACAGCATTATTCACTATGACAGCACATGCTGGGAAATCAGCCAATGATGCAGTATGTGTGCGTGTGTTCATGTGCACGCACGTGCATGTGTGTGTGTGTGTGTGTCTGTGTGTAGTTTACATTAATTGTGCATTTAAAACATAAAATTACTCTGTTTTGGGAAGTCTTGTGCTGAGGTTCATTGAAGATAATGGCAGGCAAAAATACCATGGGCCAATCATACCCACCAAAAACCGATATGTGACACGGTCTGGTCAATTGGTCCGCAAGTCGGCATCCGATTTAATGTTCAGACTTTTCTTTGGAAAAATGTAAATACATTTCAGCATTGTTGAAAATCAATGACATACTCGCTAGTCAACTAACACAGCGTGTTTTGTGAGCCTGCTAACAATGTAAAGTAGTAAGTGTTATAGTTAACTAGGTAACAGTGGGGGATTACTCACCGAATCCATTGCGTTGCAGTATTTTGGCTTGACTAGCGAGTTTGTGTTGTGATTTTCAACAACGTTGAAATGTATTTCAAAATGTGTTTCAAAATAAAAGTCTGAACATTTTGATTGGTTGCCGACTTGCCGTCCAAATGACTAGACAGTGTCATATGTTTGCCCGAGCAAGAAACAACTGCTTGTGTTGAAATGTTCCTGTGGTTGTCTTGGCTACATCTGAACTGTTGTTATCGTTCGCTGCTCTGTCCTCAGCCAACCTCAATATTGACTTTGTGACACTGTGACATTTGTGTTCTCTCTCCTGTCTGTGGCCTCCTGGGCTTTACAGTGTACACACTAGCACTACACTTAGACTTGGATCTGGGATCTGATACACTCGTTGTTCTCATGTTTCCTCTCCTTTCTCCTCTGAGACCTGGCCCAGTGGTGTGTGTGTGTGTGTGTGTGTGTGTGTGTGTGTGTGTGTGTGTGTGTGTGTGTGTGTGTGTGTGTGTGTGTGTGTGTGTGGGGGTGTGTGTGTGTGTGTGTGTGTGTGTGTGTGTGTGTGTGTGTGTGCGTGTGTGCGTGTGTGCGTGTGTGCGTGTGTGCGTGTGTGCGTGTGTGCGTGTGCGTGTGCGTGTGCGTGTGCGCGCGTGTGTGTGTGTGTGTGTGTGTGTGTGTGCGTATGTGCGTGTGTGCGTGTATTATTTGTCTTATATCTTTTCAAGATTTGTTCTTGGTAGTGTTTTGTGTTCTTTGTGGTAGAAGACCTTTCATGTTTGCTGTTATGCTGCAGGGAGTACTGAGGGAGAGATTGAAAGGAGAAAATAAACTCATAGGCATTTCCACTCCTTTTCGTCATGTAAACAGTGCTTCCCACATGTTTAGTAAGAAAATCACGACCTTCAGCCCAACACCTCACAGTCTGTCTACCCTGTCCCTGTCCCTTTGTCTGTGTGTGTGTGTGTGTTTGTGTGTGTGTGTGTGTGTGTGTGTGTGTGTGTATCTGTGTCATAGCCACTGAGCCATCTGTAATACTGTTAACCATCTGGTAGGGAGGAGATGGGTGGTATATTATATATTTTGTCAGTTATTATATCATATTTCATATCTATGGTTCACATCTATTTAGTGATTTAGTGATTGATAAGACGTACCAGCTCCCCTCCATACTGTTGAAAATGTGTTAAAAATGTTTTCCCAGATACAGAAATTATACACATAACAGACTCATACACATACTGTACATACAATACTACACAGAAACACACACACACACACACACATCACATTTTAATTAACCTGTAACCTGAAGAGATGGGTCTTCAGTCTCCGACGGAAGATGGGTAGTAGATTTCTGTGTTGGCGTAGAGGTGGTGGGGCCAGTTGGTCAGCAGAGGTGGAGGAGCGGAGTGAACGGGCTGAAGTTTGGGGGGTGACCATTGCCTGTAGGTAGGCAGGGGCTGTCCCTTTAGCTGCCTGGTAGGCAAGCACCAGGGTCTTGAATCTGATGCGAGCTGCTATCGGGAGGAGCCAGTGCAGGGTGCAAAGGAGAGGGGTGACATGAGAACATTTGGGGAGGTTGAACACCAGACGGGTAGCAGGATTCTGGATGAGCTGCAGAGGTCTGATGGCGGAGGCGGGGAGCCTGGCCAGGAGTATGTTGCCGTAATCAAGGTGGGAGATGACCCGTGACTGGGTCAAGAGTTGCGCTGCTTCTCTGGTGAGGAATGGTCGTATCCTCCTGATCTTGTAGAGGAAGAATCAGCAGGAGCGCGCTGTCACTGCAATGTTCTCCCCACAGGATTGTCGGTTGTCCAGGATCACTCCAAGGTTCTTGGCTGTCAGGGAGGGGGTTACAGTAGAGTTCTCCACTGTGATGGAGAAGTCTTGGAGAGGGCAGGCTTTCCCAGGGATGAAGAGTAGCTCATTCTTGTTAAGGTTGAGCTTGAGATGGTCAGGGGCTGACATCAATGTAGAGATGTCAGCGAGACATGCAGAGACATGTGTTGCCACATGTAGGTCAGAGGGGGGGAAGGACAGGAAGAGTTGAGTAACATCTGTGTAGCTGTGGTAGGAGAACCCATGTGAGGAGATGACCGAGCCAAGAGACTTGGTATAGAAGGAGAACAGTAGGGTCCCTAGGACAGAGCCCTGGGGTACCCCAGTGGTGCGGGTTTGTGGAGAAGACAGTGATTCTCTCCAGGTCACCTGGTAGGAGCGACCCGCCAGGTAGGGAAGCAAAGGCAAGCAAAGGAAAACAAAAAAGAGTGTGCGGTGCCAGAGATGCCCAGTTCTGAGAGGATGGAGAGAAGGATCGTGTGGTTAACTGTGTCGAAGGCAGCAGGCAGGTCCAGGAGAATGAGAACAGAGGGGGAGGAGAGGGAGAAAGCTTGAGCAGAGTGGAGGGCAGTCTCAGTGGAGTGCCCATCCTTGAAGCCGGATTGGTGGAGGTCTAGATGTTCCATCTTCCGGAGATAGTCAGTCAGTTGTTTCGATGCAGCTCGTTCAAGGGTTTTGGAAGGGAAGGAGAGAAGGGATATCGGTCTGTAGTTGTGGTCAGAGGACGGGTCAAGAGTAGGTTTCTTGAGGAGAGGCTTGACTCTGGCTATTTTGAAGGCAGCCGGGACAGATCCTGTGGATAGGGAGGACTTTTTGTCCCGTACTATTGGTCCATTTAGCTCTGTTTATCTCTGATGGTTGGATTCTGTTTGGGGGGCTTGTCCAAGCACACACTGCTGTACCCGCCTCCCTCTAGTCCAAATGTTCATCGATTTCAGAGTTAATTGAATTTTTGGCAGGACACAAACTGTGGCACACAGACACACACACACACACACACACACACACACACACACACACACACACTCTGGCAGAGTCTGACACTTGCCATGTGGGTGAGGGCAGATAAACCAGTCTCTTCTCTGGAACAATATTTACACCAAACTGATGATTAATGTAGCAGAGAAAGCAGAGGGGGTGGGGGATAGAGAGATAATGAGACAGACATGGAGAGAGGCAAAGAGAGAGAGTAGAGAGAGTAAGAGAGAGAGAGAGGGGTAGAGAGAGGGAAAGAGAGACAGATACATAGTATGAGCGAGAGACATGCAGAGATACATGCAGAGAGAGAGAGAGAGAGAGAGAGAGAGAGAGAGAGAGAGAGAGAGAGAGATTACTCAGAGTATCTGGGTCTCATCCCAGATAAACAGACTACCCGTGGAGCTCAGTCTGCTCTGATCTCTGCATGTATGCTTTCAGTACTGCTGCGAGTGGAGTAGTGGAGGTGGTGGCCCCATAACAAGGATGGAGTGGTCGTTGCTAGGGCTATTTCGTATATCATTCATATGTTATTTAATATTGGGTAACTGGCTACACAGCTCATAGTACCAACGGCATTTCCGCTCCTTTTCGTCATGTAAACAGTGCTTCTCACATGTTTAGTAAGAAAATCATGACCTTCAGCCCAACACATCTCACAGTCTGTCTACCGTGTGTCTGTGTGTGAGTGCGTGTGTGTGTGTGTGATGTTTATTCTTGAGGTTAACCAAGTCCAAGTCAGTATACTGAGAGGGAGATGATCGCCGGAGATATTAAACTGGTTGGGTGTCGACAGCTGATTTGTTGCCTACAAGCATGACTTTATTGATGTTCATTGACATTTTTTTGTCATCCAGGTCTTGATATCATGGTGGCAGTTGATAGTAGAGGTGAGGGGAGGGGAGCAGTGGGTTTGGATGAGAGGTATAACCGAGTGTCGCCAGGGATGACAGTGGAACTTGACTCTATAGAGGCCATGATCTGGGCCATGAAGTTGGGCCAGGAGATAAATGCTCAAAAGAAATTGACTTAGTACTGAGAAACCATGAAACTGCAGAATGCACAGACTGGTGTTGTTGTTGTTTTAGCTGGACAAAGTTTTCTGTCTGATAGGTGTGATTGAAACCAGGAGAGTGCTAGCTACACCCGTGATCCCCAAGCTAGTCCAGTAGGAGGGAGTGGGAGACGGTGTCAAAGACAGCACTGGGGTCGAGGAGTCCAGGTTAGATTTGGGAGTTGAGCAGCCACTGCACGTTCTAGTACTTTGGAGAGGAAAGGGGAGATTTTAGATTTTGGCCCGCAGTTATCCAGGTTGTCGAGATAAGAATGAGAGTGACAGCAACGACCTTGAGGCTGGAAGGGACAGTAGCCGAGCTTTTAGCCGACGGTTGATAGGAGAGAAAAGGACAGTGGAGTTTCCTTTCTCTGCATTGATTATATCGGTGCAGCAGGGAGATCTGGCTTTTTTTCCAGAGAGCCCTTTTTGTAGAGGACGTGGCGCTCTGTATGTCGTTACACACATTGCGTCACTCCACAGTCTGTTTGAACCGATGCCGTCCAAACGCCGTAGCCTCAGGGACAAAACTCAGAGGCTAACCAACAGCTACTTCCCCCAGGCGATCAGGCTCATAAACAAGCCTGCTGTAGACAATTTACTATTATCCCTAAGCACACCCTATGTATACGGACTACCTAAATCTTAAGCTCACAGTCACTTTACACACTACTTGAATTTATCTGTTTTAATCTCTGCTATTTGTACTGCTAATTGTAGCATCCAGAGACTTTGAACTGGCGAAGTTCAAGTGTAAGAGCCGGCAGAGCTGGAGCGGGAGAGCGAGACTGTGCTGGGTTTATAAGATGGGTAAATGCAGGAGATTTGAACAGACGAGAGCTACAGTAGGTCTTGTAGGTGTTAAGAGACTGGTTCAGCAGCAAATACTTCTAGGTCAGGGCTTGGGCAGGGTGTTAATTAGACTCATGAGGACGGTGGGATGTCTCACATTTCTGAATGTGTGTGCATTTCTCTTTTACCCGCAATAGTCAACCATGTGGAAATTAAATGTGTTTGCTCATTCAAGCGCCACTCTCCGACCCACTGAGCGGCTACGTGTTATGTCAGTTTGGGAATGTAGCCTGCTGCTGACTTTTTTGCATTGCCAGTGTAGGACAGTTTTATGCCAGTGGTAAACAGTGGGTAGACATTGTGATGGTACCACCTCCTCCTCCACTCTAGGCAAGCGCCCACAGAGCTGAACAGACAACAGAGCGTAAATAAAGTATTGTCTCTCTGCAGGTAGTCTCTGTTTCTTGGATGAGAACTGGGCGTACTAGGATTTTGGGCAGCAGCCGTGATTTCAATGTGTAGAAAACTATTTGCAGTTGAATGAG
>NC_137682.1:13618885-13631324 GCF_963989245.1 Nansenia antarctica
ACACACACACACACACACACACACACACACACACACACACACACACACACACACACAGATTGACAGACAAAGAGATGACTGATTGTTCACACTGATCCAGAGTGACATTTCTCATTCATGTGACAATACGCTCTGAAAATTCGACATGCCTCCTCTGAGATTCCACGACAATGCTGAACATCGTGTGCATATTCTTAGAAATCCGTGTCGAGATTATTTTTCCAATCATTTACGCTTTGTTGCCGTTAAAGTATATGACACACACACACACACACACACACACACACACACACACACATGCAGGTATCAGAAACCTGTGGACTGTGACTGTTAATGCAAATTGGATAACACTGTTATGCTAATTAGTTGATTAGATTACTCACGCTTCTTTTGTTTGGTTAATAGGTTTTGCGGTTACCCTATCAGGTAATTCTATTCCATGTGAGATGATTCTATTGGATTATAATGAGCTAATGAAATCAACATGTGCTGCACTGAGAGACTGAGGTAGACTACATAGCCAAAAGTATGTGGACACGATTATGGTCTGGGGCTGTTGTTGTCATGGTTTGGGCTAGGCCCCTTAGTTCCAGTAAAGGGAAATGTTTTTGCTACACCATACAATGAGATTGTAGAGAATTGCATGCTTCTAACTTTCTTGCAACAGTTTGGGGAAGGCCCTTTCCTGTTTCAGCATGACAATGCCCCCATGTGCAAAGCGAGGTCCATGATGACATGGTTTGCTGAGTTTGGTGTGGAAAAACTTGACTGGCCTGTACAGAGCCCTGACCTCAATCCCATTGAACACTGTGGCTGAATGGGAGTATATCCCCGCAACCATGTTCCAAAATCTAGTGGAAAGCCTATCCAGAAGAGTGGAGGCTGTTATAGCAACAAAGGTGGGACCATCTCCAAGGCAAGGCAAGGCTGGGCAAGGCAAGGCAAGGCAAGTTTATTTGTATAGCACATTTCATACAACAGGGGCAATTCAAAGTGCTTTACATACATTATTAAAAAATACAGCAAGAGGAGCATAAGAATATAAAAATTGCAATGAATAAAAGCAAATATAAGAAGTAAATAGATAAAACATTTAAAAAGACAATAGTTAATGGAAAAAAGACATTGATAGAAGTGTTTGTGTTTAATCATAACTGGTGCAAAACTACTCTCTTTGAACTCCACATTAATGCCTATGGTTTTGGAATGAGACACAAGCGATAAACAACTGTTCAGCGGATTAATACACTTACAATAAAACATAGTTCCATTAAAATACATTCATTAAAAGCTTGTCTTGTCTTTCTTTTGTGAAATATTGTTAGAAAATGTGGTAACCGTCATATAAAAGCGTTATGGAACTCGAAGCTATGGTATATCGTGGATATCGGCACAGCTAGGGGGTGTAACTCCACTTCGCCTCGTGCCTAACCACCCCGCTAGCCGTGCCGATATCCACGATATACCACGGCTTCTCGTTCCATAACGCTTTTATATGACGGTTACCACATTTTTCTAACAATGCTTCTCGTTCCATAACGCTTAAGTGTCCACATACTTTCAACAGGGGCCAGGTTCAGGGGAAGTTCAAGACACACACACGCACACACACACACACACACACACACACACACACGTCACCTTTCCCCCCTGAAGAGGTTTATGAGCTTTGGGAGTTGGACGTGGGGGGTTGGGGGGGATGCAGAGAGCAGATGAATGTCAGTAGGACATGCATGAATCACACAAACACACACGCACGCGAAACCCGTAATCTGTTTCAGATACTGCTGAGGAGGGAACATTACACACATTACCCTGGATGATATGATTATTATTATTGTGGGGGCGGCTGTGGCGCAGGAGGTCGAGCCGCCGTCTAATGATCGCAAGGTTGGCAGATCGGCGGTTTGAGCCCCGGGTGGCCACATGTCGAAGTGTCCTTGGGCAAGACACTGAACCCCAAATTGCTCCCAGTGAGCAGGCCGGCGCCTTGCATGGTAGCTTGCCGCCATTAGTGTGTGAATGTGTGTGTGAATGGATGAATGAGAGGCCGTTGTAAAGCACTTTGGATAAAGGCGCTATATAATTGCAGTCCATTTCCCATTTAATAGTTTGACAACATAAATCACGCAATATGTCCGCACGCGTGTGCATATGCGTGTGTGTGTGTGTGTGTGTGCCTGTCTTTCTGTTGCGTGTGTGTTTAAGTACAATGTGTGTGTATGTGTGTGTGTGTGTGTGACTTCTATGCTTTTACCACTGGGTGATAGCTTATTTAGTGATACCCTCAAGAGTAAGGAACTATGTCTATAATAGTATGTACTGTGTTCATACCGATCAGTCTTCAGGCAGATTTGTCTTTTAATGACTTGGTTCAATGTAGCATAACATGGGATAGAGGAGGATAGATTAGAACAATGTTGTTCTTTATGGAAGGCAACTGAGACAGAGATTAATGTTTGTTCGTTCATGCATGTGTGCGTGTGTGTGTGTGTGTGTGTGTGTGTGTGTGTGTGTCTGTGTTCCTGTGCTGTTTAACACAAAAATGTGTTTATTCATGAAGTGTTCCTTTGTGTATGTATGTGTGTGTGTGTGTGTGTGTGTGTGTGTGTGTGTGTGTGTGTGTGTGTGTGTGCGTGTCGTAAACAACAGAAGCCCATGCCGTCCCTCTCATTAAAGGTGAACTGAGGCGCACGCCGGTGTTTGTTGTGATCGTAATTGATGTACACACTTCCGGGGGTTACAAAGTTTAATTCCTTTGGGCTAATGAGCTATAAATCACACACATACACACACACGCACACACACACACACACACACACACACACACACACACACCTACAGACACACACACACCACACCTACACAGACACACACACACACACACACACACACACCTACAGACACACACACACACACACCATACCTACACAGACACACACACACACACACACACATACACACACACACACACACACAGACAGACACACACACACACACCACCTTATTTCTGTGACGATCTGAGACCATATAAGGATATGAATATCCTTTCTCTTTCTCTTTCTCTTTCTCTTCCTCTTTCTCTTTCTCTCTCTCTCTCTCTCTCTCTATGTATATATCACTCCATATTTCTGTTTCAAACAACAGATGGTTGTCTTATCCCTCATTCACAGGCAGGGTGGGGTAGGCAGAGAGAGAGAGAGAGAGAGAGAGAGAGAGATAGAAGGAAGGAAAAGGGGGGTATATTGAGTGTGTGTCCATGCATCTGCTTGTCGAAGGGAAGGCTCATATTTAGTCAGAGTGTGAACTGTTTAGTTTTCCCCTCATAACCACCAGAGAGAGAGAGAGAGAGAGAGAGAGAGAGAGAGAGAGAGAGAGAGAGAGACCACAACCTGATATTATTTCAGTTCCAGGCAAGCTCAATGGGATTGCTCTCATATTTGATTCCTATTTATTAAGGCAGATCAGTGGTGCCTCTTACATGTATCAGATGTGGATCCACGGACCCACTTTCATGTACACTTTTCATGTATACACTGGTGGTGGTGATGGTGTGTTCATCAGAATCCTAGCCTAGAGAGGAGAAACGGTGTAAGGAGAGTTTACCCAGTGGTGCAATTCACCTCACACCGCCTCTATCAGTCCACTCTACTCTCTGCTCTCCTTTCTGCTCTCTGCCCCTTCTCTCTCTCTCTCTCTCCTTCTCTTTACCCCTATCTCTCTCTCTTGCACTTTCATCTCTCCCTCTCTCTCTCTCTCTCTCTCTCCCTGTCTCCCTTCGCTTCAGACAGAACATTGTTCTGCACTAATTCATTGAACTATTTAATTAAAACACAGTTTCATAATCTCCCTCTTCTTTCTGTATCTCTCTTTTCATCTATCACTCCCCCCTTCTCTATCTTCATCATTGACAGGTGAATTGCTGTTCAGATCAAAATTAGAATCAGAATTGCCAAGGGTTAAGGTTAGAATTGCCAAGTATATTCGCACATACAGGAAATTTACTTGGTGTGGTTGGCATATTCGCTCTTCTAGGTGGCACAGCCCTCTCCTGGTTCAAATCTTTCCCCTCAAACAGGGAACAGGTTGTCACCATCAATGGCTCGAGCCCCCCCCCAAGCCCCAGTCAATCAAGGCGTGCCTCAAGGCTCTGTGCTTGGACCCCTCCTCTTCACCATCTGCATGCTTCCCCTCGGCCAGATCCTCCATCATCACGGCCTCAACTTCCACTGCTACGCTGATGATACCCAAATCTATCTCCGCTCCCCCCTCAGTCCCTGGTCAACTGCCTGCACGCAATAAAAACCTGGATGACATTAAACCGTCTCAAACTCAACAGTAAGAAAACAGAGCTCATGGTTGTGCTCCCAAGGCGCTGCTCCGGAAGGTTGGTGACTTCATCCTTGAGGTTGACGGCTGCTCCAATTCCCCATCTCCCGAAGTCCGCAACCTGGGCGTCATCCTCGACTCCCCCCTTTCCTTCTAGTTACACATCAAATCCGTCACCAAATCTGCCTTCTTCCACCTCAAAAACATTTCCAGACTCCGACCTTCCCTCTCTGACTCCGTTGCCGAAACCCTCGTCCACGCCTTCGTCATCTCCTGCCAGGACTATTGGAATGGAGTCATGTTCGGGGTTCCCAGCAAAGCCCTGGACAGGCTCCAGTATGTGCCGAACTCTGCTACCAGGGTCCTCACCCACACCAAGCCCTGGCAGCACATCACCCCCACCCTCATTCACCTCCACTGGCTTCTGGTCAAGTCCCGCATTACATACAAAATCCTCCTTCTCATCGACAAATCCCTCCACGGATGCGCCCGCCCAGTACTTAACTGACCTTCTCTGCCAACATACCCCATCCCGGAACCTGCGGTCTTCAGACATTGGTCTGCTTTCCACCCAAAGTGTATTTTCACTGTCAGGCTAAGCTATTAGTTGTTGCCATGGAAATAATAGCAAAACACATTTTTAAAAAGATGATAGAGACATAAACACAAAAGAAAAAATTAAGCTTTCAAAGAAAAGAACACCACCGTTACAGTCCGGGTTGGATAAGAACGCACGACACACTGTCCTTGTATGTTGTAGACAAATTAAAAGGTTTATTGTCCATAATCAAAAGTAATCCAATGAAACTTGGTCAAAGTAATGTTTTTCCTAACTATCCTGTTTCCATTGGCCCATGTGCAACTAATTGTCTACCTAAATGCACCTGGGCCTATCCTATCACCTCACCACATGACAATCAATTACCAATAAAACACTAATAATTCTATAACCAACAACATAAAAACAAAACATTATTCATATCATAAATAACCAAAAACATAAAATAAACATTAATCATTAAATATAAATATAACTCAACACATTAAACACAAATCATCCAAAGTAAAAGCCCAAAGTAAAAATGGCCATAACACCTACTGTGAAACATGGAGGAGGCTCGGTTATGTTTTGGGGTTGCTTTGCTGCGTCTGGTACGGGGTGCCTTGAATCTCTGCAGGGCACAATAAAATCTCAAGACTATCAAGGCATTCTGGAGCGAAACGTACTTTCCAGTGTCTGAAAACTCTGTCTCAGTCGCAGGTCATGGGTCCTTGAACAGGATAATGACTCAAAACACACAGCTAAAAGAACAAAACATTGGACTATTCTGAAGTGGCCTTCTATGAGCCCTGATCCTAATCCTATTGAACATCTATGGAAAGAGCTGAAACATGCAGTCTGGAGAAGGCACCCTTCAAACCTGAGACACCTGGAGCAGTTTGCTCAGGAAGAGTGGGCCAAACTACCTGTTGACAGATGCAGAAGTCTCATTGTGAGCTACAGAAAACGCTTGATTGCAGTGATTGCCTCTAAAAGTTGTGCAACAAAATATTATGTTATGGGTCTCATCATTTTTGATGGATACCAATAACTTTTGTGAGAAAATTGGGGGTTCTTCTTTTTTCGTCGAAGGGTACCAACACATTTGTCCACGTATACACTCACCGGCCACTTTATTAGGTCTTTATCAACTGCACGTTAATGCAGATATCTAATCAGCCAATCATGTGGCAGCAACTCAATGCATTTAGGCATGTAGACATGGTCAAGAGGATCTGCTGGTGCTAAGAATGCTGAGGTTGTAGGTTCAATTCTTGCTGACACCATGTGAAAAATGTATGTACTCACTGCAATGTAAGTTTGTTGCTTTGGATAAAAGTGTCAGCTAAATTGGATATTATATACAACTTCTATAATATTATATATATGTTACTTAAGAAGGGAAGTTGTTGTTCAAAACAAGCATGATGACATTATTCTATACTGTATCTGAGTGTTTGCTTACAAGGTAGACGACCCTCAGCACTCGAATTGAGGGGGGATGAGGGGGGATGAGGGAGGATGGCATCCTCCCTGAAATGAGAACGGTAAAAATCATCCCCCTTCTAAAACTGCCATCACCCCTTTCCATCCCTTATGTCATTTTTTATAAATAAACTATATTGAAAAAAAAAAAAATGCACTAATTGTCCTCTGCATCTGACCCTGTAAGAGCAGTGGTTCCATGGAAGCCCGGGGACCAACTCCAATTCTGAGGTGCCTTGGTCAAGAGCAATGACAGGAGTATCTGACACCTAACATCCATAACATGCATGTTGTTTAAGGAGTATAATAATGATCTTTAATAGGGTACATAAAACCCACCATCCCCCCAGATTTGATTTTACAACTTGAGTACTGACGACACTTGGAAAGGTTTTTGTGGCCCGAAAATATCCAAACTTTAATTATAGAACAGTGATTATGCTTTTTTTATGTCTTCATGAGCCCAATTACAAAAACACTCATGTCAGTTTTTCTGAAAAATTGCACGAGTGTTCTGAAAAAAAGCTGAAACGGCTCAAAAGCTCACGTAGGGGACGTGGGTGAGGCTCTGAGGACACGAGGAGGGTGTAATTAATAACACTGAAATTAGATATTGATAACTTTGTGGGTAATGGTGCGTGTATGTGTGTGTGTGCGCACGTGTGTGTGTGTGTGTGTGTGTGTGTGTGTATGTATGTGTGTACATGTAGAGTGAGCAGGTTGGTGCATTTGTTTGCTTTTAGTGAGTGTGTTTTTAAATCGTTCAGATTTTCTAAATCCATCCTTCATGATTGACAGATGAAAGTGAAAGAGGGCAGTTTTAATTTCCTGCTTGGATACCCTCCTGTTCCCTCATGGGGACTCTCTGCTTCAGTTTCACACACATACACACACACACACACACACACGCACACACACGCACGCACGCACGCACGCACGCATGCACACACACACACACACACACACACACACACACACACACACACACACACTCACACCTCAAACAGGTTATTAATACATTCTTTGACAGGCTCTGATGTGTCTATGGAGGTGTTGTATTGAGATGAAAGACTTCACCGAAAAACACTAGAGGACAAAATCTCTAGAGTTTGTGTATGTGCACTACATATAAACCTCCTTCACGTTGGTTCATAGGAACAATGAGTGGGTCTCCATTGTGTCATGTGGCATTGCACCGGTCCAGGACCAAGGCAGTGTGTGAGGGCCAGACGGTTTCTATTTCAGCACCATGGATAGCTCCTTGTGGAACTCTCCTCTCTCTCTCTGCCCAAGGATTCATTATTTCTCTGTCCATCTCTCATTCTTCTCTTTCTTCCATTAAAGCTCTCACAATAGTATTCCCAGCATTCCAAATGAAAGAGCTACAGCCAACAGGAGTGTTTAGTGTTTGATATGTATATTCAGTAGGCAGATGAGGCCGGGTTTTTTATTAATAACCTTATTTACACACACACACACACACACCCACACGCACACACGCACACACCCACGCACACACCCACACCCACGCAGGCCCACGCATGCATGCTCACACACACACACACACACACACACACACACACACACACACTCCTAAGCTGACAGGGATCAGAAGCTAGTAGTGTGAAAGGGGTATTTGCAGGCTGTGCTTAATTAGGAGATGGCAGATGTGGAGGGAAAATGGAGAGAGAGAGGCAACGGGCAAGAGAGAGAGAGGGAGAGGTTGAGAGAGAGAGAGAGAGGTTGAGAGAGAGAGAGAGAGAGAGAGAGAGAGAGAGGAATTGGTCTACAGAGTTAGACACCTGTCAGTTTTGAGGAGTACTGCCGACACAATAACTGTCTGTGTGTAGTCTCTCTGTACTGTTTTAGGTCTATAACTTTATCTGTTATATATGTATATCTGTTACGTCATGCATCCGTATTGGTCTCTATGTACATGTCATTTAAAAGCTGGGTTCCTGGGAAGATGTGTATTGCATTCTCTCTCTCTCTCTCTCTCTCTCTCTCTCTCTCTCAACCTCTCTCCCTCTCCCTCTCCCCCTCTCTCTCTCTCTCTTGCCCGTTGCCTCTCTCTCCTATCCGTTTGCAGTGGTCTTGCATCATCTCTTCCCCTAGTTAGGTATTAACCCTGGACCCCCCCAGGCAACAATAATAGACTAAAGAGCTTAGATAAAAAAAAAAGAGATCTTCACATAGTATATACATCATATGAATATACATGGCTTGGTTCTGATGGAGTTGTCTCTCTTATAGAAGCTTCTCCCCCAGGATGTGTTACTAGACAAAACAAGAAAGGAGGTGGATTAGCAAGTGTATATAGTGACAGTTTGAATTGCAAACAAATTACTCTTGGAGATTTCTCCACTGATGAACATCAAGCTTTATTACTTAGAAATGATACTCCTTTTCTCATTGTAGTGATATATCGCCCACCAAAACGATCCCCAGTATTTCTACAATAATTTTCTGATCTTTTGTCTGTCATATCAACTGACTATGATAGGTTTCTCTTGGTTGGTGATCTTAATTTTCATATAGATAATGAATCCAAATCTAGAGATTTTATTAGGCCTAATCTATTATCTTCTCTAGATTTTACTCAGCATATTACAGAGCCTACTCATAACCAAGCCCAAATAAATGTTTTATAACTAGGAAACTGAGAGGTTAAGGTCCAACCCCATGGGCATTTTAGAAAACAAATTTGTATTAACATTGGTAGTTGAAGGTCAGCCTCAGAACATGAAAATAATTGTTTTTAAAAAGGTTTTTAATAGGTTTTTAAAAGGTTTTTTAAAAGGTTTTTAAAAGGTTTTCAGAAAACGTTGTGACATGATTGCATTCTTGTTTGTGGATCAACTGGTGGGATCAATCCTTGTTGCTTTTGCTTTCTTGCTGGATTGGGACTTGGACTTTATTTGGACATTATTATGTTGAACCTTCTGTTTTGATTTGATTTCGATTTAGTGTCCTAGTCCTAAGTAGTGTCCGATGGATCTGTTTGTACATCTGTTTGTATCCTTTGTGTACTGAAATCCTCTGGTGAGCATATTTAGATTGACATGGCATATGGCCTCTCTCATTATCCTCTTCTATTGGTGTATGCGGTGGGAAGCATAGTTTTAACCAACCGTTATACATCCCAAGTCTGGCCTTAAGCCCATAAGATGCTTCTCTCATAGTTTATGGTCGTCCTGGGCAACGTTCTCTGGCCCTACGTGGAGGTCAGAAAGGTCTCTATAAGTCACGTGCTAGCCGAGAGCAGAGCCTCCTGGTTGTCAACACCATTATGATTGTCAGCACTTGATAACTTGTTGTCCTTGACCTATGGTAGAGCTAAACAAAGCAGTCCCACTATCGAGAGAGGAACTCAGCCGCTAAAAGTAATGGGTTGTTCAGGGTTAGATGTAGGGGGTTGTTGTTGGAGTTGGGGGTTGTTAGAGTCGGAGGTTGTTAGAGTTGGAGGTTGTTAGAGTTGGGGGTTGTTAGAGTTGGAGGTTGTTAGAGTTGGAGGTTGTTAGAGTTGGAGGTTGTTAGAGTTGGAGGTTGTTAGAGTTGGAGGTTGTTAGAGTTGGAGGTTGTTAGAGTTAGGGGTTGTTAGAGTTGGAGGTTGTTAGAGTTGGAGGTTGTTAGAGTTGGAGGTTGTTAGAGTTGGGGGTTGTTAGAGTTGGAGGTTGTTAGAGTTGGAGGTTGTTAGAGTTGGAGGTTGTTAGAGTTGGAGGTTGTTAGAGTTGGGGGTTGTTAGAGTTGGGGGTTGTTAGAGTTGGAGGTTGTTAGAGTTGGAGGTTGTTAGAGTTGGGGGTTGTTAGAGTTGGGGGTTGTTAGAGTTGGAGGTTGTTAGAGTTGGAGGTTGTTAGAGTTGGAGGTTGTTAGAGTTGGAGGTTGTTAGAGTTGGGGGTTGTTAGAGTTGGAGGTTGTTAGAGTTGGGGATTGTTGGAGTTGAGGGTTGTTAGAGTTGGAGGTTGTTAGAGTTGGAGGTTGTTAGAGTTGGAGGTTGTTAGAGTTGGGGATTGTTGGAGTTGAGGGTTGTTAGAGTTGGAGGTTGTTAGAGTTAGTGGTTGTTAGAGTTGGAGGTTGTTAGAGTTAGGGGTTGTTAGAGTTGGAGGTTGTGTTGTTGAGGGTTACGGGATCTTTTTGGAAAGAGAAGAGTAAGAAAAGTTCAGCACCTCTGAGCCGAGAAGGAATGGTAAGAAAATGTCTTTGAAGTGTGAATAGAAGTATGGGTGATTCCAGCCATTACCCTTCTCGCATTCGCATAGAGCTCCATAAAGAGACCTGCCCCCTGAATTACCCACTAATGCTTTCATCCAATCTATCCCCCCTTTTCTAGTCCTCCTTCTTAATGAGGGGGAGACTTCAATAGAGACTGAAACCATTACATTGTCAGAGCAGGATTGAATTTAAGCCTGGTGTATAGACACACACACACACACACACACACACCTACACAAATGTGCACACACACACACACACACACACCAATCCAAAAGCAAGCACACAGACACACAAATGCACATGCACACACACACAGACACACACACATACTCACCTCACACAAGGTTAAGCCAGGGGCAGAGAGGAATGGCAAGAATGGATTAGAAAAGGTAAGCTTTTATAATGAAGCAATACTTTGTTTGAAGTGTGATTCAGTCTTGACGGCTTGACTTCATGTGTAGTTAATGATCAGGAATCACATCGTTTTGAACTCCTTCATTTTAAAGGGTTATTAGAGTTTGCGTTATTTAGCAAATGCCTAAATGCGTAAATGCCTCAGGACTTTTACTCCATTGTTTGTAAATAATGCTATTGTACATAAAGATATCTTTTTAAACATATTGAATGCACTGTATAGCTTCAAAACATGGTTAAAATTATTATTTTGACCTCATGGATGTTTTTTAAATTTTTTATTTAGCACACAGTAAACGAATAATTCATACACACAATAACCATAATACATCACAGAGAGAAGGTGCAAGGACGTCAAGAAACCCCCAGGGGCTTATGGAGCGTCTCCCTTGATCATAGAATGTGATTACAGTCGGAGTAAAATAAATCAGAAAGAAAAATATTAAAATGACAGAACAAAAGAAAGATCAATAATCAGAGAGGAAGAGATCAGTCCTTGCATTCTGTCTGAGAAATTAAGAGTGCTTACATGTTTCCAACCCCATCCTTTTGTTGTTGTTTGAATGACAGATTACAATTTTAATGGCGACGGGTCTGTATGGAAGTAGAATTGTACTGGTCTTTGTAAAATCTACATGTAGAGGTAAAAGTTTGTGCAGGAAATACTTTTCGCATACTTCTTCTTCTTCTTCACATATTTATTCTTCTTTTCTGTATTCAACCCAAGGCTCTCTATCCTATTGTGTACCCTCCCTGTGTGTAAAATCTGCACACTACCACCTCCGCCAAGGGGTCTGGACTTTTATGGACCTATGGATATTGCACTCGCCCTGCAACTGTAAGGTCACTGATTGAAGGCCTGCTCCTTCCCACTCAGTCTTGACACTATAGCACACATACTGTGTGTGTGTGTGTGTGTGTGTGTGTGTACTGTATACAGTATATATGTGTGCGTGTGTGTGTGTGTGTGTGTGTGTGTGTGTGTGTGCCTATGTGTGTGGAAGCATATACAATACTGTATGTCAACTCTGGTTCTAGGGGTGAGTGGGCGGCAATGGTTACAGCAGGACATGCAGATTCATGATGGGTGTCAACCTCGTCAGTGCAGGGCCCTTGTGAGGGAGCCAGGGCTGTAACTTCAGTGTGGCAGTTCAATTTAGAGCGCGCCCATAAAAGGGCGGAGGAAACCCTGCAGGGCTATTCCCACGGCAACCATTAGAGTCTAACTGCATGCGGGGAGGAGAGGGGAGGGGCAGGGAGGAGGAAGAGGAGAGGAATATAGACTGAACTCAGATTACCCTTAGAGATAGCAACAGACTGTTACAGCAGACTATTACAACCATGTTGCACTAAGGACTGTTGCTACTGTATATAATGTTTCAGATGTCTATTTTTCTTTTTTTCTTTTATTCTATTATTCAATTGTCACTTTATTTTGTTGTTGTTGTTGTTTGT
>NC_137682.1:13636524-13644024 GCF_963989245.1 Nansenia antarctica
TCCCTGTCTGTGTGTCTGACTTAATAACAGCCCCGGGTCGTCATCACTCACCAAAGTACCCAGAGTGAAGTCAAGAGACATTTTATTGACTTGAGTGTAACAGCGAATTAGATCAATACCACGCAAAAAACACTGCATTGATCGTATTTAGTCAGGACTTCAGAATCATTAGAATACCACCGTTTTTGTATTTTGAAGTGACATCGATGTGCACATGGTCAAATGTGGAGAGCATTCCAGATTGAGAGTGGCTTTCACTCTTTAGCACCCCGTGCTGCCAATTTTTGACAAGGCGGAAAAAGCTCCCAGTCTAGTTTTTTTTTATAAACAACTTGTTTGCCAGGGAAATCGATGTGAAGAAGTGATCCATTTCTTCTTTCGCACACAGTAGCTGAACACAGTAACTGAACAATTTCTTCTTCTCATCAACCTGTCAGGTTTTCATTTTATATTTGCAAGAGCTTACAGTATACCTTTGGCATAACAATGTACAGTCATTTGGCTACTACGGTGGGTGAAAGATTGACATTTTTAAAAAGTCTTGCCTGTTTTTGCACTGTCCCTTGGGCACTCACTTGAGCAGAGACTTTGAACATTATTCTTTCAGCCTAGACGTGTAGGTGGAAGGTTAGCCATCTAGCTCAAACCTGCATCTAATCTACTGACGACACATTCATGGATATCTTTCAAAATGAAATAGTTGGTGATTGTGACACCAAAAGAGTAAACAAATGTGACTGCTCCTGGTGTTTCTGGACACCTCTCGGAAATGAGAAAGACGTCAAATTCGTCTTTAAAGTTTTTTTTTTTTTTTCTTCAGATTTTCGTTTTTTTAGCTAACATTCAACTCGAAGATGTGAAGTACCCACTCGTTATTTTTCCGAACAGTTTTACGTTCATTAAATAAGTGTAATCTATAACACAATGACTTCGTTTCTTGTTGTTTGATGGGGATTCATTATCTTTGATGGGGATTTTCTGTGCTTAGTGATTTCCGGTGTAGCAACTTTCAAATACTCATGTCGTCTTCAATTTGTTTCCGATTTCAATGTATGATGCATCATTTGAAAGCTTACAATCTGTAGTTTAAGCACATGTAAAAAACAGAAAAATGATTTCGCCTACAGGTAGCCCTTTTCATTGGGCTGTGTCACAAATTGTTTGGAGTGGTATATCTATATTTTGCATTATCATGAGTTACAGAGCAACAACATACCTGTACTGGAAAAAGTCACACACACACACACACACACACACACACACATCATTATCCTATACACACGTAATTCTCCTTGTTGTGTGTGTGCATGCGCACGTTCCAGCTCCATACTTCTGGGTGGCAGGCTGTTCACTGAAAGTGGGTTTCTAATACCATCTACCATCTACCATCTACAATCCTCTTCTGCCAGCATCCCCGTCACCTTTGATCTCAGTGCCCTGTGAAAACCCTTAGAGTTTTCTGTCAACGTTACACGAACACACACACACACACACACACACACACACACATACACATACACATACACATACACATACACATACACAGCATCAGCACTAGCCCTACTGGAATCATGTATGATGCTTGAGAGTCTGAAGCTAAAGTCACACACACACACACATACACACACATAATTCTCCTACACATCATCCCCATGCAGTTTAAAATGTCACGGTAGCTTTTTCATCTCCAATTTGGCAAGGCAAGTTTATTTTTGTATAGCACACTTCATACAGGGGCAATTCAAAGTGGTTTACATACAGCATTAAAAAACTACATCAAGAGGAGAATAGTAAGCTTAAAAGGATTAAAAAATAAAATAAAAATGACAAGAATAGATATACAGTATATACACTGAACAAAAAACATGCATGATTATTGCACAGATGTGCCTTAGGCTGGTCACAATAAAAGGCTCTAAAATGTGCAGTTTTATCACACAGCACAATGCCACAGATGTTGCACATTTTGAGGGAGCGCGCAAAACCATAATCTAATCTACTGACGTAGACGTCATGGATATCTTTCAAAATGAAATAGTGACGGTTTTAGTTCGAGTTTTTTTAGGACTTCACACGACTTCACACGTCAAGTTTTGTGTCATCCAGGCGTTTATTTGTTCAATACAATTACTGAGATTGTCAATGGTACTATAGTCGTTCGGTGAGAGGGATATGTTGATTTGAGTGTCATCCGTCACAACCATAGTTGTGGTGGGCAATTTTGTATCTTTTTATGATGTGTCCCAATGATGTGTCCCAATTTTTTAGGATGTGTCCCTGATCTGTGAGTGCCCTGGGACAGCCCTTAGGATCATTCACTGCTAACGTTACACACACACACACACACACACACACACACACACACACACGCACACACACACACACACACACACACACATACACACGTTCAGGCTCCAGCAATCGTCAGGCTGATATGGCATCATACATTACATTACAAGCCTGGATCAAACTTTCTCAGTTCACTCTCAAGCTTCTTCCCCTCAGCTGCCAGACTGTTGACTCTATACTCTACACCGTCTCACTGACCGTACAGTTACAGTTGTGTTCTGTGTAGATCATGCTGTACATAGCCCATCCCTGTGTATCATAGCCCACAGCCTGTATTTGTGTATACTTCACTATATACAACATATTTATCATATATGTATCATAGCCTGTACAATTGCACATTGTATATAATCTCAATTTATATATACCACTGCACATATATATCCAGTCACCATTGTATGATATGGTATGTCATTGCACATCACGCTACCATTTGCACTTTACTGTATAGATTGCTGTAAATACTGCTACTTATCACTGCAATATAATTGCTATTTGTTGCACTTCTGCTTAGACGCACAATCATTTCGTTGCATTGTCTTGTACTATGTAATGACAATAAAGTGAATCTAATCTAATCTAATCTAATCTCATTTGTTGGGGTATTGTAGCATGTGTACTCAAAATGTTCATAGAAAATAAGCCCATGCTATGGAGTTTCAGATTGAAAAAATGTATTCTTGTATTTCTCTTTTTGTAAAAATGCAAAACAGGTCATTTTGACCCAAACACCACACAAGGGTTAAGAGAGAATCCCTGTTAAAAGTGTAATTTAGTCTAGGGCTAGGCTTTGACTGTATCTGGGAAACCACCCTCTTAGAGTTGACCAGTCTGATCACACTGTACACCCTGGAAATAAATTGGATTCATTGGATTCATCCCTGTCAGTAAAGCTGACTTGAATTGGAATTGGCACTCTGGACCTCTGGCAGACTTCCAAAATATGAGGATTCTTCAGACAAGGGTGTTGATGTTCTATTGAAATTCCAATATCCAGGAATTATGAATGTCTCTCCTGTGAGGATTTGTGAAGTGAGGATTCAAGTGATAGACATTTGAATCTTTCCATTTGAATTTGCCTGAAGTGGACAGATTGAATGCTTTGAAACATCATTACGATCAACCGGCAACAGTGAGGTAACAGTAATAGTCTCATCTAGATGAACTTTGAGGGAAGCAAATGACATGTTTCTGAGGCGTCAAGAGACTTGGAGAGGGTGTGATACCACATGTCTTGCATTAGCGAGTCCCATCGAGGTTGTAGAGTGTCACGTAAATCCCAAATGCAAGTTCCCTCACACACACACACACACGCACAACACACGTACACACACAACACACGTACACACACACGCACACACACACACACGCACAACACACGTACACACACAACACACGTACACAGGCACACACACACACACACACACACACATCTCTCCCCCACGTGTGAATTTCCCTTTTGAGCACTTCGGAAATGTCAATTGAGAGAGAGTCCCAAACAGTCACCGACACCAGCAGCGACCTTTTTCTATTCTCTCATTCTTATTCTCTATTGAAATCCCCAGAATCCCTCCTACACAACCTTAAAATAAGCAGAAAAAAGAACAAATAGCCTGCTCTGCCCCCTGGATAGGAATATCCTATTGGGCAGGTATAACAGTGTGTGTCACTCTTCCCACTGCAAAAAGTAAATATAAGTAAATATAAATAAATCAAGGTCAGTAAATCATCAGTAAATCAAGGCAATATGCTTGTTTTTTTGTCTGACTTCACTAGTTTTAAGGTATATTTTACTTGTTTTAAGAAGATCTTGGCAAGTGAAAATGTCCTGTTCTGTTGGCAGATCATTTTGCTTATTTTAAGTAATTATCCCCCATTTTATAGCTTTTTTCACCTTGTTTTTGAGAGCTGACTTTTTGCAGTGCTGAAGAAACTGGATGGCTGGATCCGTTAGCCCACCTAACGTTCCATTGTTGAGGAACTCTTCCAGGCCGTAACCTTGTGTTTCTATTCAGTGATAAAAAAAGGCACATTCGTGACAGGTATTATTGATTCTCTAGAAACTGAATAGCAGAGAAAGTGGAACAGGGAGAGAACAAAATGGCATATCACATCTACCATGACATTTTGTGGCCACAGGCGGTGTTCCTGGCCAGAAAAGCCCCACCGTGGCAGTTTTGGGTGACCCTTCTTCTTCTTCCTGTTGCCCTTTTAACTGAAGCATGCTGGATGCCAAGTCGTTGCATAGCTGGTCATTATTGACACTCTTTCCCTTTTTTTGTAATTCTCCCTCTCTTTCTGTCGGGCTCCCCACTGACCTTTCGTCGGAACACTCTCTCTCTCTTTCGGCTTCGCTGTTTCCCGCTCCAGTTTCTTATTTTTCTCTACCTCTCCCTCTCCCCTTTTCAGCCTCTCACGTCCTTATCATCTTTTTATATTAACGTGTGCTCCTCCCAACTCCCCCACCCCCACCCTCCTGTCTCATTACCTGTCACTCTTTTCACTTCCTCCTCCATTTCAGTCTATCAGCCTCTCGTCTTCCCATTCCGTTATCTCAACCTCTCTCCACCTCCTTCAGTGTTGCTTCTCCCTATTTTTCTCCCATCAGTGTCTCTCATCACTCTTTTAGTCCCTCGTCCTCTCTTTCTCTATCAGTCACAACCTCTCTCTGTCTGTCGGTGCCTCTGTCTCTGCCATCCCCCCCCCCCCCCCCCCCCTGCCCCCCATCTCAACTCTCTCTATCTGCTAGTCCCTGTCTCATTGCATTTCCCCCCTCATCTCTCCATTGTTTAGTACTCAGCAGACAGTGGCGCTGACAAAGGTGAGAGAAGCATATTTAAAATGTCACGGGCGGAGTGACAAAAGGTCGTATGGAAAGTAAGTGACTCCTGGCATGGATAGAGTTGACTGCTAAAGAGGTGTGTGTGTGTGTGTGTGTGTGTGTGTGTGTGTGTGTGTGCGTGTGCGTGTGCGTGTGTGTGTGTGCATACATGTGTGTACCTTCCCCCCATGCCAGGCCTCTGGTATCATACACAACATTACAGGTTCAAAACAATTAGCAAATACCCTCCAGACGTGCAAGGTATTGCCCAAGGAGATGGTTCAGATGGACAACACAGCTGTTGAATATCCTTCTCCAAAACACTGAGAGAACAAACAGCATACACCAGATGCTTAAATAATGAGGAACAGTATCATCTGTCCTAACCAACTCAAGATTAAATCTGTGTGTGAATCTTAGGCTCATGTGTGGATGTGGTTAGTGATATTACGTCTTGATCTGCCCAAAGGATAAATCATGAAATCACAAGGTCTTGCTCAGAGTTCGACAGTTGAAGATATACTTTTTTTCCACAAAGCTGATCGATCAGAATGCGCAGCTTCATGCAAAACTACGAGCGCTTAGTGTTCTCTCAGTACATGTTTATATGCCCAGATTTACAGCTGACTAAGTGGTCAGCTGTCCATTGCAAATCATGTTCTTCTGACACTTTGCTGACATTGCTGGTCCATGCATAGTTTTTGAGATGTTTCTCAACTTCTTCCTAAGATACTTAGTTCCCGGTTGCTATAGCAACACGTTACCTGACCCTGGTCAGGCCCTGGTCTAAATCTGTCTCAGGTCCAGCTCAAATGACAGTTACAGAGAAAAACATATTGGCTGATAGTGGTCAGTTTAAATGGTACAGAGCACAACTGAAAACACGTCATAACAGTTAGCTAGTCTCAGTAGCGTGGCGGTCGCTGTCGGTGCATTAGTTCTGACCTTCTGACAGACTCGTCGTAGAGGCTTCTTAACAACCCAAATACTCTCTACAAGGGTGAGTCGTACGTTCCTTCAAACAGTTCCAAAAAAGGCAGAGTGACGCGTCTATAAAAATAAACACATTATTTTATTTCCACAAAAGTTAATCTATCTCCATCAGCATTATCCATACTGCCGATCCTGTCGGTTCTGTCTGTCATTAAACTGTCTGTCCTTAAACTCTCGTTGAAACTTTTTTGCTCCCACCAACATTCCCTTCCCTTTTCCCTTATATCTTAAATATTCATTCATCCCAACCACAAGGGGGAAATGACCACAAGGAAACATCTAAATAACACACAATAGGGAATATAAACTTAGAAGCAAATATGTGACTGTGACTGGTGAACTTGCAAACCACATGCTCAAGAGGTCAAAAAGTGAAAGTGAAACTTATTGTGTCAACAATATTTAGTTTTCGTTTTTTTTCGTAACACCAACTTGAAGTTTTAAAGTACCCACTCGATATAATGAACAACAGTTTAACGATCACTAAATACTTATAATTTGTGGATTGGATTCACTGTTCTCGTTTGGGAGGCTACCGGTAAGGGATAATGACTTGTAAACATACTTTCGTTTTAGGACGTGTTCAACAGCAAGGACTGTGTGTTCATCTAATTATGTGTAGTTATGTGTTTTTAGCATGTCAATGTTCTCAGCATGTTGTGATGTTATTAAAATTACATACCTTTGTAGTGATGTGTTTTGTTAGCCGCTAGCTGTTAGCAGCGTTTGTAGCTGTGGCTACTTTTTCAAATTTCGTTGTTTGGTACCTGTACTATATCAATGACAATAAAGACCATTCATCCATTCATTCATTCATTTTAGAGTAAATGTTCTCCCATTCAGTGTTTGAGGTGTACCAACATTCAAATACGCCTGTCGTATTCAATTTCTCTCCGATTTCAATGTATGACACATCAATTGAAAGCTTACAATCTGTAGTTCAAGCACGTGTACAAAACTGAAAAATTACTTTGGCTACTGGTTGCACTTTTCACCAGCAGCAGTGTATAGAAATCATCAAATCAAGTTGTATTTGTATAGCGCATTTCTCACAAGATGTGACTCAATGCGCTTCACATTCCCATGCCGCAAGCAGGCAAAGGTAAAAAACCTGTACACTGTGTAGCCAGGAACACATTGTGTCTGCTCGAGTACAAGCAAATGCTTCTGAATTAATTGCATGAATCTTCATCATACAGTAAGACAACAATGACCCAAAACATACTGCCATAGCAACTAGGAAACTATTTTTTTCAGGGCCAAAAAGTGGAAATGTCTTGACTGGCTGGCAAAGTCAATGGTGAGATTTTAATCCAATTGAACATGTATTTAATTTC
>NC_137682.1:13649024-13676524 GCF_963989245.1 Nansenia antarctica
AATCAAAACCGAAACATTCTGTTGTAATGTTAACAGTAGGTGCCTCCTAATCTACTAGTAGGCACAGTCGGTTCAAATTAACCATACAATTGGGAAATCTAATTCATGATACGTGTATGGTTGATTTGAACCTACTGTACTGCTACTAGTAAGTCAGGAGGTGCCAACTGATCACGTTACAACCGGATCATTTGTTTCAGTTGGCGTTCTATTATGAGATGATTGTTGCTGCATCCGACACCTTCAGAGTGAACAGGATGAGGGGAAGGTAATGAAGCACTCCACAGTGATCAGCTACGGGTGTGTTAGACACAAACAATGGATGTTTGAGTAACACCTCATTATCATAATTGATAAGAAATAGGAAGAAATAATAATTGAGTTGTGAACCTGTGAATGAAGACGTTTATTCATAAACGTTTGACTGACGTTCTAGTTGTCACTGTTTTACGGTGATGTGTCCCCGTTGCACACAGGGAAGGCCTTTGTCTTGGTGCTCTCACCTTCTGTGATTAAAGAGATTTTTTTTTAGCTGCCAGTAGTACTATCGTACTAATGTATAGAAAACGTATTTAGTTCAAAGCATATTTTACCAATAGGCTAAGACTATCTGTACAGCCAATATTTCCATCACTCTTGCTTGTTATAGCTTTGCATTGATTTCTCAAGATATTATTCCCAAATCCGTTAGATAAGACATACTGTTTGCACATGCAAAATAATTGGTTACATACTGTATGTGACCGACTACAACCCTAGGTTACACAACTCTGGTTTCCGTATTGATATAGGCCAAGTTTTGCTAATAAATGATGCTGCATCAGACTTCACTCGCAAAATAGTATTCCCAAATTCATTAGACTATAGGACTTCAGCTGCATTCGTAGCCAGACTGAAAGGTTACCAGAACCTGAAGTGCTTATTTGATTCTATAAGTCAGGACCTCTTCCAATAGGATGCACTATAAGTCAGGATCGTTTCCGATAGGACGTTCTATAAGTCAGGACCTTTTCCAATAGGACGCACTATAAGTCAGGACCTTTTCTAATAGGATGTACGATGAGTCAAGACCTTTTCCAATAGGACGTACACTCCTGACACTCTTCTGAGAATAGAGGTTGTTTGTTTGTTTGTTTGCTTGTTTTTTCATTTATTCATGTATCATTCATTATTTCCGTCATTCATCCCAACCGTGCTATATAGTATAGCCAGGTAATGTAAACTGTCAAGATGTGAGCTGCAGGTCTCATAGACGTTTCATGATCTTCCACCGTGCCTTAAGAAGAGAGGAAGTCTTTGAGATCTCATTCCCCAGAGCTGAAAGGTTACAAAACTCAACTCATCAAACAAACAAACAAACAAACAACAAACTCATCTCTCTCTCTCTCTCTCTCTCTCTCTCTCTCTCTCTCTCTCTCTCTCTCTCTCTCTCTCTCTCTCTCTCTCTCTCTCTCTCTCTCTCTCTCTTTCTCTCTTTCACAGTTCCTCCATCTATCTTCCCTCTGGAACCATTGAAAACGCTGAGCATATATTACTGCAGATTATTATTTTTGCACTCCTTGCACATTAGGTTGGATTTTAGGTTTCACGGTCTCCCTATTCAAACTGTGAATATACAGTACACAGTTTTAGACTCTGTATTATACACTGTTTTGACTATTGTATTGCCATGCACTTTACCTTTACCTTATATTTACAAGCTAACAAGAAATAGTGGTCTGTGCAATGCTTGCCAACCCACCACCAGTTGCAGAGACTTAATAAAAACATTTTTTAAATAATAGCTCTTCTGGCTTCACTCACTCAGGAATGAGTGTCGTGTTGTGATCCAGTGGTCTAGCACCACACCCTACAGTGCACACGTATGCCCATGTCGGCATGGGTTCTAATCCAGCCCACGCCCTGCTGACATGCCCTCTCCTCCTTAGTTTCCTGTCTCTATCCAATAAAGATTAACAATAATAAGAGGGGGACTGCCTCACTCAAAACATAACCTTAAGAATAGAGCTCAGAGCATGTATTTTTCTGTTCAATTTGCACACTGCCCAAACTGTAACAGCAGCTGGTGGTTTAGGGAATAACTAGTCCAATGTCATTAGGCTATTCAGATTTTTCCAGATTATGAAAGTGCAGATTGTAAGCTTTCAAATGATGTTTCATACATTGAAAATAATTGAAGAAGATATGCTTATTTGAATGTTGGTACACTTCAAACCAAATAGTGGAGCAACAAGCTCTGGATCAAAACACGTGCAAAACAGCTACTAGCAGGCTTTGCTATGAACATCTAACTGCATGTTTAGCACATCACAACATGCTAATAAAACATCAACATGCTAGAACCACATAACTACACATAAATAGATGATCACACAGTCCTTGCTTTTGAACACGTCCTAAAATGAAAGCTTGTTTACAAGCCATGTATCACTTACCCAGTAGCCTAGGGCAGACGAGAGAGTGAATCCAATTCACAAATTATAAGTATTTAGTGATCCTAAAACTGCTGTTATATCGAATGGACACATCAACACTTAAACTTTCGTAATATGCAAAAAAATAAAAAAAAGAGTTTTCGCTCATATGCGTGAAATGACAAATACGAGACATTCCCCTTTTGCCAGCCGGCGTCACATATCCACAGACGACGCAATTGCCATCGCACTGCACACTGCTTCCTGATGGGTAGACCCCAGGTGGTGAGGAAGGGCAGCAACACCTCCTCCGTACTAACTCTCAACATGGGGGAGGGGGGGGGGGGGCCATAGGGCTGTGTGCTCAGTCCTCTCCTATACTCCCTTAGCCTCGCCTGGCCACATGTCGAGGTGTCCTTGGGCAAGACACTGAACCCCAAATTGCTCCCAATGAGCGGGCCGGCGCCTTGCATGCTAGCTTGCCGCCATTGGTATGTGAATGTGTGTGTGAATGGGTGAATGAGAGGCCGTTGTAAAGCGCTTTGGATAAAGGCGCTATCAGTCCATTTACCATTTACTGACTCTCAACATGGGAGAGGGGGGGGGGGCCCTCAGGGCTGTGTGCTCAGTCCTCTCCTATACTCCCTGTTCACCCACAACTGTGTAGGGTGAACAGGTGATATGAAGACAGCCTACAGGGACGAGGACAGAGCCCCCTGGCAGGACCACCACCTCTTCCTTTATCCTCAGCACAAACAAAGGACGATGACTACAGAAGGAAGCAGGGGTGGAGGTCGATGACGACGACACCCCCCCCCCATCCACATCAATGGGGCTGAAGAGGAGAGGGGTCAGTAGCTTTATGTTTCCCGGTGTACAGCCGTACGCATCACTGAGCACTTGATGTGGTCCAAACCACACCAGCGATAAGACGGCGCACAAAGTGCTTGTTCTTTCTTTCTCAGGCAGCCTGATGAAATTTGGCACGGGCCACTCTGTCTGGCTGCATCACCGCCTGTTATGGCAGCTGCACTCGCCCCTCGACTGCAAGGACCTTACAGAGTGTTGGTGAAAATGACACAGTATGATCACACAGGAGTGGGCTCCCAGCCTTACAGGACATCTATTGTAGTCCAGGAGGTGTCTGAGGAAAGGCCTGGAAGATGATGAAACACCCCAGTCACCGACACAGGCACATCCTGTTCTCTCTCTGCTACCTTCTGGCAAATGGTTCCGGACAATCCTGTCTCGGACGAACATGTTCCGAGACAGCTTCTACCTTGAAGCCACGAGACTTTTGAAGTCTTTGATTCTCTCCAAGCTGCCCAGCAGCACTACCTGGCTGCGCTAGAGACAGTTTGCAGCACATACACACACGCACACACGCAGACGCACACTCACACACATACTCACACCCCCCATCGTTGCTATGGCTATGTTTATAATATCTGTTTACAATTTACATTACACTGTTGAGACTCTGCTGGTCTCAAGCAATTCCGAAATATGATGAATACATTCATGAGATTTTATTTGTTTTTAATGTGTGTGGCGCCCTCTCATGTTCTTGTGCATGTGTGTGTGTGTGTGTGTGTGTGTGTGTGCCATACTGTCAGACTTCGCTCTGAGATGTGAGAGGGAGTGACAGTGTCATTTATCCTAACACTGCGGGTGACACCATGGGGAGACACACAGAGACACAGATAAAACAAGCCTCGCTCGGCTGTCTTCTTCTACAGAGCTAGAGCTAGTGTAATTCCAGAGCTAAATGAACTGTAAGCCTTCAGGCATAGATAGTATAACTGTGTGTGTGTGTGTGTGTGTGTGTGTGTGTGTGTGTGTGTGTGTGTGTGTGTGTGTGTGCGTGCGTGTGTGTGCTAGTCTGTCATGATATTTCTCCTTTTCAAGCGTCGTCCTTCCTCGTTAGTTGGTCCCTGTCTTGGTCTCTTACTGTGTTCTGCCCTTCATCTTAAAGCACCTTGAGAGTGTTTGGCGTCATTAAAAACCAATACTTACCATCGACTATTGTCGCTTCCTTGGCTGTGTGAAGCACCTTCAGATGTGTTTATTCATGATCAGCTCTTAGTAGTATCATGTATTCCATCTATTCCATGTGGTTATTAAAAGAGACAGGGGTTCTATATTGATGATCATCTTGTTGTAAGAACAGGCTGTACATGCTGTCAGTGACTCCTTAGTTGGCGCGGTGGAAGGGTCTGCTCGACACCAAAACCCGTCCCCCTCTTTAATTAGCCACATTTGCAGGTGCAAGAAGAAAGGGTCCTGTTTGGTTCGTGTCAAAGTGACGGCAATTAGCCGACAGCAACAGCTGGCGTAGGGAGATGAGGGAGAGAAAGAAGGAGGGAGAGAGAGAGAGAGGTTGAGAGGAGGTGGAGAGAAGGAGTACAGGTGGCCTGGTGAACTCGTCCTGATCCTCCTGCTGCCATCAACCTTGGTTAGACGTGTCACCTTGTCACAGAGAAGGGGGGCGAGGGAGGGGCGGAGCGGAGGGAGAGGTGAAGGAGAGGGGGAAAGGTAAAAAGGGTTCAAAGGGTTCCGAAGTGTGAGACGAGATGTGTTTTGCTCTGTTTGAGGCAAAACTAACACACATTCACGCACGCACGCACGCACGCACGCACACACACACACACACACACACACACACACACACACACACACACACACACATTCTCATCACAGCTGTCGCCTCATTAGTTTTGTCACTGGGAAGCTTGCTGAAGGCTACCTGCTATCATTAACAGTTTAGAGAAAGGGAACAAGGGAAAGAGGGAAACAGAGAGAGAGAGAGAGAGTGAGAGAAAGAGAAAGAAAGAGAGAGATTGAGCGCATTAGCAGCGCGACCATGGCTAACTTCCTGTGTGGCACTGGCCACCCTCAGGCTCCATCATATACTTCAATAAAAGATGGAGGGAATGAAAAGAGAGAGCTCGAGAACAAAAGAAAGAGAAGAATAGAAAGGTAGTGTCGTCGTGTAGAAACCCGAGGTAACATATAAGAGGGATCAAGGAGAGTTGACCCCTCTCAGTGTATTTTTAATAACCCTGAGTGTCAGTCAGTAATTGGACAATCCTTCAACTTTCTCTGTCAATTTGTCAAAACGACAAGGATTTTGATCACGTGGAGGATGATCATCAGCATCCGGATTTCATCATTTTAAAGGTGGCACTTCTCTCTCCTGCTCCCACCATCTCTCTTTCTCTCTTTCCCCCCCAGACTCTCTTTCTCCCAGGTGGTCCGTATCCATCAAAACCCGGGGAGGCTGGGGGGAGGGACATTGGGTTGATGGGCTCATTGTAATGCACCAGCAACAATTTCGGGATAAGTGTCTGCCTCCACCAGCCTCCCCTGATGAAAACACTATCCTCTATCTATCTATCCTCCTCTTCACACCCTCTTTATTTCTCTCTCTCTGGGGCAGTGGGGAAGAGACAAAAAGAGAGAGGGGGGGGGGGGGGGGGGAGCATATGGGGAAAGAGAGAAATGAGGGTAGTGGAGAATGTAGTCTCTAGACGTGACAGCAGGAGAGAACTGGGTAGACTAGGGTCTAATTAGCGCTTTAAGGCCTAGCGGGCCCTGTTAACTAAACAAATGTTTTCATAGGCTAATTTACTTTACTATACCCTTTAACCCCCTGTGACTGATCTTCTGGGTGTGTGTGTGTGTGTGTGTGTGTGTGGAATATACTGTACCTCGAGCAGGCAATGACACAGACTGAATGGAGGACACTGAGTGTATGGATGTCATGTTATTCTGAATAAGCAGTAAGGGAGAAGTGAGATATAACTGAGAGACAACGAGCAAGGATACTGTTTAGTATGACAAAGATGTTGCTCGAGAGGAGAGCCTACCCTGCTGTAGCTGCAGAAACACAGACACTGTAGACTTTGGCTGAGGTGCAGACTTGGCCTCGCTCCCTTTTGAAGGCAAACACACACACACACACACACACACACACCGATTGTTTTGAAGAAGTAAGTGAGGAAGGATGCGGGGAAGAGGGGCACAGGGGGATGACAGCCGCCTCCGCAAGTTGGAACATTTAGCATTCGAAAGACCTGAAACCGCTATCAGAGCCATCATCATTACGCCTCATTACAGTAAACACAACACAAACCCCCCTCTTCTTCAACACCCTAGTACACAACACACACAACAACAGTACACAAAACCCCTCTTCTCCAGTCACAGTGCCCAGACCTGTCCCAGAATGCTCTGCAGCAGAAGCACATGGAAGAGAGCAGTGCCAGTTAGGTTGCCAGGCAGACCTGACCGGGCAGGGGGCTTGTCGAAAGTCCTCCCGCTAGAAAGAGAGTGTATCACTAATTGCCCAGGACCTAAATGGGTCATCAAGACCGTCAGAATGCTCAGAGAGGAGATGCGCCAGGTGCTGCTGGTATCCAATGGTAATCCCCCTAAGGGGACTGGCAGCAGGAAGTGCAAGAGAGCAGTCAGACAGAGTGAAGGGGGAGACGTCAACAGCTCAGCCAACCGCCTCCTGCAGTAGCCAGGCCGGCAAGGAAAGGGAAGAGAGCGCGCAGGCGTATGTACAAGAATGTCGCTTAATTGACACTCTCTCACTCTCTCTCTCTCTCTCTCTCTTACACACACAAGCACAAACACACACACACACACACACACGTTTGTAACTTTGACTTAAACCTCCACACTAGCCTGAGGACACACACACACACACACACACTCCAGGAGTCATCGCTAATCCTTCCCACCCTGGTCATCACCTCTTCCAAAGACTTCCGTCTTGTGCCAGTTTCTTCCCATGGCAGAGGGGCTCACAAACAAGCCCCCTGCCTCTTACTGACTGGGACATCGCCCCCGCCCTCCCCCCACTCCCCCATCAGGGGGGCGGCTGTGGCGCAGGAGGTAGAGGTTGGCAGATCGGCGGTTCGAGCCCCAGCTGTCACATGTCGAAGTGTCCTTGGGCAAGACACTGAACGCCAAATTGCTCCCAGTGAGCGGGCCGGCGCCTTGCATGGTAGCCTTACGGCCATTGGTGTGTGAATGTGTGTGTGAATGGGTGAATGAGAGGCCGTTGTAAAGCGCTTTGGATAAAGGCGCTATATAAGTGCAGTCCATTTACCATTTACCATCAGACACACACACACACACACACACACACACACCTGACAGTGTAATTTATTATTATTATTATTATTATTATTATTATTGTACATGTATTCTTATATATAGTGCACATGCCCCATACCCACTTCACAGCCTCAGTGCCTCTTAGCCTCGCACAGCCTTGCTATTCTACACACACACACACACACACACACACACACACACACACACACACACACACACACACACACACACACACACACAGACCCAACCCCCCCCCCCACACACACACAGCCTTGCTATTCTCTTTTAAATTGTTTTTGCTTCTATATTGTTGTTTTTTACGTCATATGGACCAACTTCACAAATTCTGATTCCGATTCTGATTGCTCAGAGAAAGGCCTTTACACAGGGCAATCATTGTCTGACCTCCTATTTACTTCTTCTAAACAGTGGTGTGCAATGTATTTATTTTTGAACAGTATCCACTATTGCCAGCAACCATAAGTAGCCGACAGTACTGTCATAATAACCATACAGTCCTGACAGCGTTTCCAGAGAGGAAGCAACAAGGTACTTGGAATAATATAAACTCAATGCACGGAGGCAAGCTACTGATGTAAGATTTCACCAAAGTGGCAGGTAATTATGGTTATGACTGTGGGGGTCGTGAGTGCTAATGTAAAATAGCTTATATACTGAATGTCAAAAAAGCTAGCTGACTAGAGACAGCTTCATACGCTCGCTAGGTGGCCAAACATACCTCCTGCCCAGCGGCAGCTCAAATTAAACGGTGTGTGCATCACTCTACACTCCCCTTCCACCTCCGTATCTGACCACGCTGCATGCACTAGATCGAGCGTCCTGCTTGGGCAGTTTGGAAGCAACCACTTACTACGGGCGGCTGTGGCGCAGGAGGTAGAGCTGCCGTCTAATGATCACACGGTTGGCAGATCGGCGGTTTGAGCCAGCAGCTGGCCACATGTCGAAGTGTCCTTGGGCAAGACACTGAACCCCAAATTGCTCCCAGTGAGCGGGCCGGTGCCTTGCATGGTAGCTTGCCGCCATTGGTGTGTGGATGTGTGTGAATGGGTGAATGAGAGGCCGTTGTAAAGCGCTTTGGATAAAGGCGCTATATAGGTGCAGCCCATTTACATCATACACATTTTAAAAAAGAAAGAATCACACACATGACGCCTCTACACACACACACACACACACACACACACACACATACCTCGCAAAAGAGGCCGTTGGAACTCAATTTCAAAGCAAAACGATACAGTACAAAACCTGGTTAATGACCATAAAACAAAAGTCATCATAAGTGTGTCTGTTGTTGCTCATTTCACACTTGCCCCCCTGCCCCCTCATTATGTTGCTTCTCTACGCTCTACCTCTGATACTCTGGAGCCCAGTGGAAAAAGCTACAGTATCCTTACACAAGATCCAAAGACTCATTAAATCTTATTACATTTTCTCCATTTCATTTGTTATAGGCCTACAGAGATACATTTATAAGATACCATCTTCGACATTCATCATTTTCTCCCCCCCATATCTCCTGGGCTTTGAAGCCATCGGGAAGTATTCTACGGTCTCGTCCAGAGAGACAGAGAGAGAGAGAGAGAGAGAGAGAGAGAGACAGAGAGAGAGAGAGAGAGAGAGAGAGAGAGAGAGAGAGAGAGTGTGTCTGTGTGTGGAGGCGAGGGTGTGTGTGTGTGTGGGATGGTAGGGGGGGCGGGGATTAATTAACAGTCTCAGAGAGAGAGAGAGAGAGAGAGAGAGATGTGCACTGTATGTGTGTGCTCCTGTAGCCTATATTCATCTATCCTTTTGAAGGGATATTGAATTAAGTTGAATTACATTGATAGCCTTTCCAATGGAACAAATAGATGGCAATTGAGGCGATGCGAAGAGTGGACGAGGAGAAGAAAGGAAGGGGGCAGCGGAGACTGAGTCATTGAATGCTGCTGCGTCATGTCTAGCAGAACCCGTGGCCGTATTGCCTCCAATGCTTCTCAACACAACTGAAATGATTGTAACAGTGAAGGCATACATGTCGACTACAAACACGCCTGATTGAGCATTCGTAATGCTTCAATTACCACAGCACCGCAAGTGGTGCCTTCCTGGTGTGTGTGTGTGTGTGTGTGTGTGTGTGTGTGTGTGTGTGTGTGTGTGTGTGTGTGTGTGTGTGTGTGTGTGTGTGTGTGTGTGTGTGGGGGGGGGGGGGGGGGGGGGGTCTGACTTTCCCTCTAAGAGAGTTTTCCCCTGCTCTCCTCCCTGCCAACCTCTCCACCCTGCTGCAGTTGTATTCTGCCGGTCAGGGCTTCATGATAGATTGCTGTTATCAGGGCATTCTCTATTACTGAGCCTCACTTAGAGCTCTGACACACACGCACGCACACACACACACACACACACACATGCACACACACATGCACGCACGCACGCACACACGCTTGGGCAGGCTGCACAAAAACACATTTCACCACAGGACTGAAGAATTACATTCCAACAAGAGAAAAATCCAAACAAACTCACCCTGTTGGGTATTGACCCATCGTCCCACGAAAACCTTTTTGCAGTCTATTGATCTATGGAAGCATTAATCTGTATTAGAAGTATAATACAGTATAATCTGTATCAGATACAGACAGGGTCATGTTTATGCTGGCAAAGACTGTCTGGTCAGTCAATGAAATGTGAGCCCGGTCGTTTTCTACCCCCCCCCAAAAGAAATTGTTTATTGTGTTTATTTTCAACTGTTGCTTAAAGTTTAGATCCTAATGTTCACAAACAAGGCCAGTGCTCCCGCGCCACAGGGAGCCTTTATGAATGAATGAATGAATGGTCTTTATTGTCATTGCTATAGTACAGGTACCAAACAACGACATTTGGGAGGGGTGGCTCCCCTGGTGCTAGGAAAGAAAAAAAAACTAAAAAAACAAAAAGGGAAGGAGCTGGTTTACATAAATAAAGGCTATGTACACTATCCACTATACTATACTGTACAGATAAAACGACTAGGGTTGTCATATTGCACATAGTGTTATTGCACATTCATTTAAAGTGTCGCAGTTTGCAGGCTTGAAATGTACACATTTGTGCCTCAGCACTACACCTGATTTTTCAATCCAGCAGCTGCCATCAATCCGTCCAGACTGTCCAGGGCCCAGAACCTAGGTCTTTGCTGTGTTAGGCGTGCGTGCATCAAAGTGAGAGGAGCGCATTTCGGGAAAGTCAGAGGAGCGCATTTCGGGAAAGTCAGAGGAGCGCATTTCGGGAACTTGTTGACACACAGTTGAGCTGTTGTTGAGCTTGATTCTTTCTGTGTCTCTGATACAGGTGAATAAAGATAACTTAAAATAAAAAAAATAAAAGAGTGGACAAAAAAATATCAATACAAATAAATGAGAACTGTGTAAACATTATGTACAGAGATCAGCATGGTGCAAATACGGCAGATACTTATTTACAGTCTTTACGGTGGTTGTGTTCCATTGGACAACCTTTTACTGTCACAACAGCTCACACATCTTGCTGCTGTGTTTGCACATTGTTGTACTTCACCCAGCAGATATGGCAGTTTTTTGTCATTTGTCATATTTTCTAAATCTTTTTGGGTGTTTGCAATCTGTGGGAAGTATGTGTCTCTGATGTCTTTGTACAGTTGGCAGGTAGTTAAAAAGTGGAGCCCTGTGGCGGCCTCTCTCGACAGCGAGGCTGTGCTCGCTGATACTCAGGTATCCTGCCACTGTGTATTCTCAGTTGTAGGGGAACAATTGTTACTTTAAATAAGACATTTTGTGAACTTCTCATTGCTTTGAGAGGGTGACTGTCTGAATGGAATGAACACATTGACGACCCCAGTCTATAGAGAATGACAGGCTCTCTTCCTCTGGCCGACTGCATTTGCCCAACAACAGATACATTTGAACAAATGCAATTGCCCTTTTGTGTTCAATGGCTGTCTCGATGCCTACAAACTCAAGACAATAGCGAAACACAACAGGGGAGTTGCTCAGCTTTTGTTCACCATGGTGTACTCTGTTCCTACCGTTGTCATATTGTAAGGAAGGGAGGGCTGGGGCTACCCATATCACCTTCCTCCCTCTTCCTCACCTATTTTACATTTTACATTTTTGGCATTTAGCAGACGCCTTATTCCAAAGCGACTTACAATCAATACATTTGAATACTAAGCATGTGAATCAGCAGTCCACTATTCGTTGCAGGAAGAGTACTTTAGCTCGGGCCCGGGGCCACTGATAGAAGGAAAAACCTTCTCCCTATTATCGCCTTCTACTAAAACGTTTTTTATTTTTATTTTTTATTTTTTTTAAATTACTGGAGAAACTGAGAAACAGTACAAGGGGGGCAGTAGAAGTTCTTAGGGACACAGTAAAGGGGAAAGCGGGTGTCTTTAGGAGACGTAGTGGTGAGGGTCAGAAGATGTCTCAGGAGGAGCAGTTAAGATGTAACCTGAAGAGATGGGTCTTCAGTCTACGACGGAAGATGGGTAGTGACTCTGCCGTTCTGACAGCCGTGGGGAGCTCATTCCACCAGCGGGGAGCCGGTGTTGTGAAGAGACGTGATCGGGCAGCCCGACTGCTGTGTAGGGGAGGTGGGGCCAGTCGGCCAGCCGAGGTGGAGGAACGGAGTGAGCGGGCAGGGGTTTGGGGGGTTACCATTTCCTTCAGGTAGGCAGGGGCTGTCCCTTTAGCTGCCTGGTATGCAAGCACCAGGGTCTTGAATCTGATGCGAGCTGCTATCGGGAGCCAGTGCAGGGTGCGAAGGAGAGGGGTGACATGCAAGTATTTGGGGAGGTTGAATACCAGCCGGGCAGCAGCATTCTGGATGAGCTGCAGAGGTCTAATGGCTGAAGCGGGGAGCCCAGCCAGGAGTACATTGCAGTAATCCAGGCGGGAGATGACCAGTGCCTGGGTCAAGAGTTGCGCTGCCTCTCTGGTAAGGAATGGTCGTATCCTTCTGATGTTGTAGAGGAGGAATCTGCAGGAGCGAGCCGTTGCTGCAATGTTCTCCGCACAGGATAGTCGGTTATCCAGGATCACTCCAAGGTTCTTGGCTGTCAGGGAGGGGGTTACAGTAGAGTTCTCCACTGTGATGGAGAAGTCTTGGAGAGGGCAGGCTTTCCCGGGGATGAAGAGGAGCTCGGTCTTGTTAAGATTGAGCTTGAGATGGTGGTCAGCCATCCAAGTTGAAATGTCAGCGAGACATGCTGAGATACGGGTTGCCACGTGTACATCAGACGGGGGGAAGGACAGGAAGAGTTGAGTGTCGTCTGTGTAGCTGTGGTAGGAGAGCCCATGTGAAGAGATTACCGAGCCAAGAGACTTGGTGTAGAGGGAGAAGAGTAGGGGCCCTAGGACGGAACCCTGGGGAACTCCAGTGGAGAGGGTTCGTGGAGAAGATAGCGATTCTCTCCAGGTCACCTGGTAGAAGCGGCCCGCCAGGTAGGAAGAAAACCAGGAGTGTGCGGTGCCAGAGATGCCCAGGTCTGAGAGGATGGAGAGAAGGATCTGGTGATTGACTGTGTCGAAGGCAGCAGACAGGTCAAGGAGAATGAGAACAGAGGAGAGGGAGGAAGCTTGGGCAGAGTGGAGGGCTTCCGTGACAGCAAGGAGCGCAGTCTCAGTGGAATGCCCAGCCTTGAAGCCGGATTGGTGGGGGTCTAAGTGATCCATCTTCCGGAGATAGTCAGTCAGTTGTTTAGATGCCGCGCGTTCAAGGGTTTTGGAAGGGAAGGAGAGAAGGGATACCGGTCTGTAATTGTGGACAGATGATGGGTCAAGGGTAGGTTTCTTGAGGAGAGGCTTGACTCTGGCTATTTTGAAGGCCGCTGGGACAGATCCAGTGGATAGGGAGGAGTTGATTAGGGTGGTAAGGTAAGGAAGGATGTTGGCGGAAATGGATTGGAGAAGAGGGGAGGGGATGGGTCAAGAGGGCATGTGGTTGCCCGCTTTGATGTGATAAGTGTGAGAATCTCATCGGGGGAGAGGGGGGAAAAAGATGACAATCCAGAGATCGAGTGTCGAGGGGAGAGTTTGGAAGGGGTGTTAGCATTGTTAGTGGGAACAGTGTTAGCATTGTTAGTGGGAGGAGGGAGCGGTGGGGGGAGAAAGGTGCTGCTGATGTCGTCCACCTTTTTTTCAAAGTAGGTGACAAAGTCATCGGCGGACAGGGAGGAAGGAGGAGGGGGAGGAGGTGGATTAAGGAGTGAAGAGAAAGTGGAGAACAGTTTTCTAGGATTAGAGGCAGAAGAATGCATTTTTGAATGGTAGTAGGATGTTTCAGCAGCTGATGCCGAGGAGGCGTAGTTGGCAAGGAGAGAGTGATAGAGGTTAAGGTCATCAGAAAGGCCAGTTTTTCTCCATTTCCTCTCAGCTGCTCTGAGCTCTAGTCTACAAGCATGTAGCGTTTCAGAGAGCCAGGGAGCTCGAGGAGAGGATCGAGCTGGCTTCAAGGTTAGTGGACAGAGGGTGTCGAAGGATGAGGTGAGAGCGGACAGGAGGGTTGAGGATGCCGCATCAGTGGATAGAAGGGAGAAGGATTCGACAGAGGGTAGGGAGGATAGGACAGAAGAAGAGAGGGCGCTGGGGGACAGGGTACGTAGGTTACGACGAGAGGGTCTTAAGTGGTTAGAGGCTGAGAGGGAAGAGGAAGTTTTGAGGGGAAGGGAGAAGGATATAAAGTGGTGATCAGAAACTGGAAGAGGGGTAACGGTAAGGTTGGAAGTGTGGGAAGATCTGGTGAAGACAAGGTCGAGCTGATTGCCTGCCTTATGAGTCGGAGGAGAGGGGGACAGGGTAAGGCCGAAGGAGAGGAGAAGGTCAAGTACTACAGATGAGAGAAGCTTCTCAGATTGGAAATTGAAGTCACCTAGTAGTACGAGCGGAGTGCCATCATCAGGGAAAGAGCTGAGAAGGCCATCCATCTCGCCTAGGAAGTCACCGAGTTGGCCTGGGGGGCGATAGATGACAACAATGTGGAGTTTGACCGGGGAAGAGACAAAAGCAGCATGAAATTCAAAGGAGGATGTAGACAAGTGTGCCAGGGGAAGGACAGTGTGTGACCACTTGGGCGAGATGAGGAGTCCTGTGCCTCCCCCTCGGCCAGAGGGTCTAGGGGAATGAGAAAAGGAGTAGGCGGCAGAGAGGGCTGCCGGTGTAGCTGTGTTTTCTGGTGTGATCCAGGTTTCAGTGAGAGCAAGGAAATTGAGGGCCATAAGAGATGCATAAGCTGAGATAGCGTCAGCTTTCCGGACCGCCGACTGGCAATTCCAGAGACCGCCTGCGGCGATAAAGTCATGGTCAGTAGAAAGAGGTGGGTAGATGAGATTGGAAGGTTTGCGAGGGGGGATGTAGCATCTAGGTGTCCTCCTGAGTGTCAGAAGAACAGGGATAGGGAGAAAGCACATTGTGGCAAAAGTATGTAGCGGGGAAGAGGGCTAAGGAACCAACAGAACTAGGAGTAGCTAAGCGCACTCAGTAGACCGGAGTGACTTGAGAAGACAGCAGCAACACTACAAACAACTGGAAGAGAAGGTACTTAGTAACCTGGCTTCCGGCTTCCTCTCAGGCCTTCCTCGATGGACTCCCACAGATAGACTCCCATCTTGTTGTCAAGAGTCTTGACTCCCACAGATAGACTCCCGTCTTGTTGTCAAGAGTCTTAGGCCCTGTCCACACCTATACGTTTTTTTGACAAACGTGGATTTTTCTATTCGTTTTGGGAGGTTCGTCCAGACGCAAACGAGTTTTTGCCCTCTGAAAACGAAGATGTTTAAAAACGCCTGCCAAAGTGAAGATCCTTAAAAAACGCTGTATATTTTTTGACGTCTGGACGAGATAGACGAGTTTTTTGTATTCGTCACGTCATCATGCGCGTAGATGATGCGCAGTGCAGCTGTTTTCTGTAACCCGCATGCGCTAACCCAGCCAACAACAACAACAACAACAACAATGGCGCCTTACAGGGTTGTTGCGTTCGTGCTGCAGAAGCTATTGAGCTTGATTGGGCTTTTACAGCAAAATGTACTGTTGCTCCTCTACTACCACCGACAGTCCTGTTCTGTGTTTATGTAAATTGTTCATTGCTATTCTTTTTTGGGGGCTTTTGCCATTACTTACTAGGAGAGGTGCATAAGAGAAAGACAATGTAGAGAGCCACAGTAGATTATTACACACTCTTATTTCTGTAAGTGAAGACATTTTTGTTTATTATTTGCGACATAATAATTACGACATTCAATTCAAAGGTACAATAAATAATGTTTATTTTGTTTTTTCACTGGGTAATGTTGCAGTGCATACAAAATATTGTAAGAAAATAAATAAAATGTCATCTTGACGGATTTACAAACATAGGAGCTGTCCAACAAAAAGTTTCAAACACTGCGAAAATGGCAAGACTCCCAGTCAATGGTTGCATATGTTTTTTGTACTTTGTACTCAATAGTTAAACTCAACAATACTTCTACTTCACTGTCTGTCCAAATGAACGACTCCTTTGCTCCCCGAGGCGGCATGTTGTTTACGATTGGAATTTTGTATTTCGCGGATGTAACGTGGAAGAACCGCTTTAGCTTTTCCTGGCGTCTGATTGGCCAGCGGAGCTATGGGGTTAAAATTATATCGCCGACTACTGGTGTGGAATGCTCAATGACAGCGTTTATATTGCGTTCATACGTATGCATCTGGATGCAGATATTTTATAAACGTGCTCGTCTGGAAGGTGATATTTTTATATACAAAAAACGTTTATCAAAAAAACGTATTGGTGTGGACATAGCCTTAGTGTCAGGAGGCTGTCGCAGAGGCTGTCGCTCTCAGACAGGCCAGATATTATGGAGACTCAGTAATTGCTAACAACTAGCAGGCTTGTAGCCCCTCCCACTAACGACCACTAATGCGAACGACTGACAGGTGTTCTCCCTAGTCGCATGTATGAGCCAATGTCCCCTGGTCTCTTCCAGATATACAGGACAGAGGCACCTCCTACTTGCAGATTAGCACCTACTTGGGCCAGGGGGGCTACTGGTTTCACTAGAGTGCCAGGCTTTGTCTTTTAAAATAGACAGTTACACCACTATCACTTACTAAACAACTTATAACGTTAAACTATTAAACTTCATAAACAACACAGGTATCCACTATAAGAAGTCCAGGTTAAGTAGAAGTAGTCTTACTTGCTCAGAATGCAAAAAGGTGAGTCCACTGCTTAGTTTCAAAATGTATGACCTATGTATGTATGTATGACCTATGACCTCTGCCCAACGTGATTGGTTGACCTCACCTGAGGGCGGGTTTGTTACGTGTGTGTATAAAAACACATGTCTCCCCTATTCTCATTACTTTTCTGAGAAGGATTTCACTGACAAACCCTGTCTGTCATGCTTGTAAACTGTTGTCCTTTTTGAAAAAGACAATTAAATACGTTTTCTGTACAATCTGAAGAAAGCAGGCTGCCTTGTTCTATTTTCTATTTAGGTACTTGAATAATTCAATGACACTGTTTAGAGCCAAATAGCATTCCATTTTGCTCTGGTTTCTGGCTGATTCTTTCCAATGTGTCAGATCATTTTCTTTTTGTTTTAATAATTTGGTTCAGTCTTGTGGAGTTTCTGTCTGGTGGCTCTGTTTGTGTTTGTGAACAGAGTCCCAGAACCAGCTGGCTGAGGGTCTCTTTTTCCCACTCGGACTCTCTCTGACACTCTCCCCCTGTATCCCTCCTCTCTCCCTCCATCTCTCTCTCCCTCTCTCTTTCTGACACTCTCCCCCCACTATCCCTCCCTCTCTCTCTCTCCATATCTTTCACCTTCCTCAATCTCTCTCTCCCTCTATCTGATTATCTTTCTCACTGTCAGCCCCCCCCCCCCCTATCTCTCTCTCTCTCTCTCTCTCTCTCTCTCTCTCTCTCTCTCTCTCTCTCTCTCTCTCTCTCTCTCTCTCTCCTCTCTCTGGACCGTAAGGGGGTTTGAAATATCACAGGCCTTTTCATCTTGAGGAAGAAATCCCATCTGAAAGAAGGGTGGAAGAGACCAAAATAGGAGAGAAAAAAAAAAGTAGAATAACTCAGGTGCATCTCCCCCCCTGGTCTTTGATAGCTTCGCTTGTCTGGCTTTGGCTGTGTTTCTGTGTAATGTGTTCCCGCCCCCCCCCCCCTCTCTCTCTCTCTCTTTCTCTCTCTCTCTCTCCCCAGCCCTCTCTCTTTCTCTCTCTCTCCCCAGCCCTCTCTCTTTCTCTTTCTCTCTCTCTCTCTCTCTCTCTCCCCAGCCCTCTCTCTTTCTCTCTCTCTCTCTCTCTCTCTCTCTCTCTCTCTCTCTCTCTCTCTCTCCCCAGTCCTCTCTTTCTCTCTCTCTTTCTCTTTCTCTCTCTCTCTCTCTCTCTCTCTCTCTCTCCCCAGTCCTCTCTCTCTCTCTCTCTCTCTCTCTCTCCCCAGTCCTCTCTCTCTCTCTTTCTCTCCCTCTCTCCCCAGCCCTCTCTCTCTCTCTCTCTCTCCCTCTCTCCCCAGCCCTCTCTCTCTCTGTCTCTGCTGTCAGGATGACAGAGGGAGATGCTAGGCGGTTCCCATCGGCAGCGTGGATAAAGCAGTTGACACTTGGCTGTCAGGCACTGGGAGCGCCGGCTGAAGGCAGCGATTTCCTCTGAATGTTCTTTTTTTCAGGCAACTATGTGTGTGTGTGTGTGTGTGTGTGTGTGTGTGGGTGTGTGTGTGTGTGTGTGTGTGTGCGCGGCTGTGCGCGCGTGTGCGTGTATGTGTATTCACGTAGGAAATAGAGCCTACAGAGCCACGGTGAAGGCAAAGACCCTAAAAAATATTCCAACATCCCAGAGAATATTTGGTATGGATAAACTGTCAGTTTGTCAGGCAGTCCTAGCTCCAATGAAAGGTGCAAACGCATCCACACATACGAGCACGCACACACACACACATGCACACGCACACGCACACGCAGACACACACACACATTTCTATGGAAATCGTTGTTTCATCCAGTCGTATTTTTCATGGAGTATTATGATTGTTTTCCAGGAACCTTACCCGACCATGTCCCCCTCTCTGTTCGTTGTGAATCAAGTCTTTCTCTCAGACACGTAGAAAAGGATGGAAGGCGTGTGCTGTGTGTGCTTTTTTTCTAAACTTCTTACCAAACCATGACTATATGGCTCACACACTCTCTGGGTTTAGTTAGGCCCTCTTATACACACATACACACATACACACATGCACACGCACACACACACACACAGACACACTTTACTGCACATCAGTAAATAAATGCGCTCGTGTGAAATTCCTCCGCCATGGATGGTCTCCCGGCCTGATGAGAGAAACGGCTGGATAATTGCAGGAATATGATTCTTTGCCAGGCAATGGAAATATCGATATATTGGATAAATCCACATTTCTACGCTACCTCTCTCCGCTCTCTACTGAATGTATTTGTTGACTAAAACCCATTTGATGTGCCCACTGGTCCCCAGCGATGACGCAATACTCTGTAAAAATATGATTAGGAGTTTATTTCTGGAGTTATCTTGATAATGGCTTTTGACAATAACATCAATTATGACGTGTGGTTATTTGTTGATGTTTAACAACAATAGGATACATTCTTATGAGAGAGTGAGAGATTCTGTCGGACTTATCTTGAAATAAACACACACAGCTATTCCCGAAATACACAAGTCCCAATGGTAATTTTCCAATGGTAAATTGGGGATGGGGGTATTTTTGAGGAATTAGTTTGGGTTCCTACTTGGTTCACTGGTGTTGCATTCAGACACGTCATGCGGTATGAAAAGAACAATAAGAAATTGTGGGAATTGTGGGAATGATGTATGCAGTGTTCTCCGGGGCTGTTCAATGTGGTTTCTCACCCTCTTAATGCCTCTCTCCCGTGGCTTCGCATTTATGATCAACCATACACTTAATTTATGATTAACCACAACATTCTAGCCCTCGGGCTGGGATTTATACAGGCTTAGAAGAGACGCTCTCTCTTCCTCCCTCCCTCCCTCCCTCTCCTTCTGCCTCTGCCTAGCTCTCTTGCTCTCCTTCTCTCCCTTCTACCTCCCTCTCTTTCTGCCTCTCCTCTCCTCTCTCTTTCTGCCTCCCTCGCCTTCTACCTCTTCCTGTCTCACTTCCTCTCTTTCTGTCTCTCTGCCTTCCTCCCTCTCTGTCTCCCTCCCTCCCTCTACTTTCTTCATTTTCTGCAGTGAATACTGTGGAATTACAGGGTGTATCTTTGCTTATTCTCTTCTCCATTCTCTATGTATCTGTGTGAATGGCAAGCCACTTTCATGTAGATATAGAGATGTAAGTATAAAGCCTACCTTTGAGGGTCTTTACTGCGGTATTTAGTGTAATCCTCTCCATGACCAGGTCTTCATGTGGTATTGACCCAACAGCAGCCCTCCTTGGCCTCTGATAAATAACTCTCTCTATGACCTGTTATCACCGTATTATTTCGCATCATATTTACCTCACTTGCCAGATATTGATTCCTTTCCTTACCGCTCTGTGTGTGCGTGCGTGTGTGTGTGTATGTGTATGTGTATGTGTATGTGTATGTGTATGTGTATATGTATGTATGTATGCGTGTGTGTGTGTGTGTGTGTGTGTGTGTGTGTGCGTGTGTGTGTGTGTGTGTGTGTGTGTAGCACACACAGCCGTTGTAATTACCATCGTTAATGTAATAGGTGCAGATTAAGATGCAGTTGCAATTTCTAAGTGTCTGTCATGATCAAACACACAGCATGCTGGCTACAGCGGGAAACCTGTCATAAACAATCTGTTACATGTCCGTTAAAGACTCAGCGTGTGTGAGTTAGCTCTACCTGCGAACATCACACACGTTTTAATAGGATTTTCCTGCTTGATGGCTTACATGGGTCGAGAAAATACAGCCCCCTATTGTATTTCATCTGAAATGTGATTGCTATTGAAAGGATTTGATTGGAGACTCAAAGCTACTGTCCACATGAACTGTCTGTCACGGAACTAGCTTGGATCTCATTGGTGAAAAACCTTCAAAACACCGGTCATACCAACAGAGGTCCGCAGGGGTGATGTGACACTTTACGATACAATAACTCTGTCGAATCCCGTGTCTCTCACTCTTTCCTTTTCATGACTACCCCACTTTTTTTGACAGCCGACGTGTCAAAATCACTTTCAACACCTGCCCCCACCCGTAGATTTACTCTTACCATGGTGAATCAAAACTGACCGGACAGATATGAATGGCATACCAATTTCAACTGTAATGGTGATTTCAGCAACAGAGACGGATAGACTGTCGCAGTTATTTGCTGAAAGCGTTGACAGGTGGATAGAAGTCAGCCTGTGAAGGACAGACGTGTGCTTTTCACCACACCCACAGGCTTATTACATGGTTTTACATAGTTATACTCTCCGTCTAGTAGATATTTATTTTTCTTCATCTATGTGTGTCCGATTGATGAAAAAGGCGTGAGATACACGCGCAGGGGGGACTGTCAAATTCACACTGATTACAGACATTTGGAACACTGTTGTGCGTAACGCGATTGCTTCTTAGAACCCAGGAGACAACATCAATATTTGTTTTCAATGTGGCTTGCATGGTGGAGCATAAGAGCTGATGGAATTCTCTGTGGACTTCATTGACACATTTGGATAAAAGCATATAGCCTAGCCACTGAAAGAAGAAGCGATTTTGTGTAGGCCTACACTTTAATTGTGTTTTTTTTAGTTTTTAGTTGTTTTTTTTCTTTCCTAGCACCAGGGGAGCCACCCCTCCTAAATTTCGTTGTTTGGTACCTGTACTATAGCAATGACAATAAAGACCATTCATTCATTCATTCATTCATAATTGTTTTAACTTGACTGGTACAGATGTTCTTGCATACTGTATGTATACTTTCATTACCGGTCATAATTTACTTTAACTAAAGTTGCGTTCTACTTTACTTGTTATCAAGCATTGGCACATTTGACCACAGGTTTACAGTAGGCTGTGTAGGCCTACTGTATAGTTACACAATATGTTATGTTTAATATGTAAGCTCTTTAAAATATAAGATATATAAACAATATAAAATCATTGTTAAGTCTTGACAAAACATACTTTTTTGCATGGTATCGATTCAATTCAAAGATTCCACTGTTACACTAACGTCAACAACATTTTGCTGGTTAAGGTGATGAGGTAGCAGTGCTGATATTGCTGATATTGGAACAGCTTGCATGCTTCTCGACCAATCACAATGTATGATCGACTCTAACCATTGAATGATGGTCATTTTTGAACGTTGGCTACCCTATTACGGCTGTGGCGGCTGTGTCTCAGGAGGTAGAGCCGCCGTCTAATGATCGCAAGGTTGGTAGATCGGCGGTTCGAGCCCCGGCTGGCCACATGTCTAAACGTCCTTGGACAAGACACTGAACCCCAAATTGCTCCCAATGAGCAGGCCGGCGCCTTGCATGGTAACTTGCCGCCACTGTTGTGTGAATGGGTTTGTGAATGGGTGTGTGAATGGGTGAATGAGAGGCCGTTGTAAAGCGCTTTGGATAAAGGCGCTAAATAAGTGCAGTCCATTTACCATTTACCTATTACGAACAAAATCTCAGTTCGCCCTTTGAATAAAAGGTTCTACCGAGAACTCCCGAAAAGGTCGAATTTTTGGTTCCTGTGGTTTAGAACCCTTTTGTCCATGTAGAATCCTTTTTCCATGTTGAATTTGTATTTTTTTCCTATAGTATATGAAACCAAAAAAAGATTCTCAAAAGGGTTCTCTCATATTTACAGCCAAATATTCTCTTGTTTTCTTGTGTTAAAACCTCTTGTCTTCTAGCAAAGCTACTCTCAAAGCTGTGTGTGTGTGTGTGTGTGTGTGTGTGTGTGTGTGTGTGTGTGTGTGTGTGTGTGTGTGTGTGTGTGTGTGTGTGTCTGTGTGTGTGTGTGTGTGTGTGTGTGTGTGTGTGTCTGTGTGTGTGTGTGTCTGTGTGTGTGTGCATGTGTCTGAATGCAGACCTGAGTGTATGAGTCCCTTCCTGAGCTTGTGTGTGTATCTGTCTGTGTTCCATTCTGAACACCAGACAGTTGTTTTCCTCAATGAGAACTTGCCATTTTAGTCTTTCTTTCTTTAGTCTTTCACAGACAGACAGTGGATACATTTTAGAGCAAATGTGTCAAGCTCTGAAACACCTCTGAGTGCTTCAATAATGGCAAAGAAACAACTGCAAAGAAAACCAGCAAATCTCCATATTGTTCATGCTCATAAAAGCAAACAATACCAATTTGTGGAGAAATATACGTACAATAATTGCCTTCTCTGCCTCCAAGTGCTTATAAAAATAAAAATAGCTTGCAGCTTCCTCGAAGACTTACATCAATCAATCTTGTGTATTTACCAAAGGAGAGAAAATAAATAACCATTTAAAAGTTTCCTAAATGGTATTGGATTTGGGTGCAACAAGACATTGAGTTATCTTGCCTCCACACACATGGATAATGTTTATTATATAGTACGGAATTCAGTGCTAAAATAATTGAATGTCTCCTGGCATTTCCAATATTGCGTTACATTGGATTATACCATGTCATTGTAATTGAAATGTAAACATATGGATGGGCCTCGTCAATCATATCAGATCTGTGTGGTTTATGAATTGGTTCTTCCTCATCATAATGATGTCATGTGTTTTTTTATTTCCTTGGTTCCATCAAACTAGAACTTATCCTAGAAGATTCAACCCTACCGTAACTGTCCTTTAGGAAGTCTAAGCTTTTTTTTGTCGTTACAAAGCTAAGGTCTCGGTATAAGGACCTTATAAGGTATAAGGACAATTCATGTCAATATTCTACTTGTGTCAACTAAAACAAACTCCATTACTATGCAATCACAGGGCAATAGCAGACAGACGTTTCAAGAACATGTTAACGCAATTGTGTTGGGGAGAGCATTGGTTTGTCTCTGTAAATAAACTCAGAGGATTTCTCCCCCTCTCTCTTACCATGTAGTCTGTGTCATTATGGCACTATCAGCGGATAGATTATTTAGATTATTTAGGCTTACAATAGTACCTCTTATCTTCTCTGCTTCCTTTCGTGTCTCTGATAAAAAAAAAATGGCAGCTTTGTTTTCCCAAAAGACTGTCTTTTATCAGTCAGCACTTGTGCTTAAAGAACCAAGGTGTCTTTCTTTATCTGCCTGAAAGTTAACTTGTTATCGTGGAGTAGCGACCCAAAGCTCCGCTAATTAGAAACCTTATTAGAGTAACCCCTGGAGCGAGGGGACGCTTTTGAGCGTGACACAAATTGGGTCCATGTCAAGCTAGCTGTCTCTCGGAGCGTGAGTGAATGGGGTTTTATGTGTCACCTTATATCTTGTCTGTGATTGTGTTGCATTTCATAATTTGTATCTATTCACACGGCTCCGGCTGTGCTTTCGATGGCATGTGTCTCAGAGTGTCTCAGATCCAACACATGTTATTCCCAGCTGGGGGCCTATCAGAATGACTTAAGATTACGCATAGTTTGTGCTTTGTTTCATCTCTGTATCTGTCAGCTATGATTCTTGTATGCATGTAGGTTGGTGTCATATGCCATGTTTTAATGGGGTTGCAGTCCAGTTAGTTGCCTATAATGGCAAATCAACGGTGTACTGAACAGAGATCTGTACACAATCTCCCATTCAATCTCCCATTCCTGTTCCATGTGATTAGTAAATCTTTGATCTCTTACTGTGCATTGAGGGACTGTCACCCATACAAGCCCTATCAATAAAATCGAACATAATCAGCCTTCATAATCAAGTCTAACCTTCTATATTTTCTTCACAGCTAGTTCCTTATTAACTCCTCATTAACTCAATATCTCACACATCAGTTAACATGCGATCAAACATGCATATCAAACATGTAGACCTAGCCGATATACTGTATATAATAACACTTTATCAGGAACACTATACTAGTACTGCTGGATAGGGCCTCCCTTTGCTCTCACAACAGCTTCAATTCTTTGTGACATTGATTCCGAAAGATGTTGGAAACATTCCTTTGAGATTCTGGTCCAATATTTGGAATCCCAGACATCTCTGTCCAATATTTGGACACCTCAGACATCTTTACCCTACAACGGTCACCCTCCTCTGTCCTCATAGGGAAGCTGGGCACGTCCAGAATGTTCCCCTATTCACTCTCCAGAATGGTGGTCCTAAACCTCTCACCACCAGCGCCAGTCTGATGACGGATGTTTATGGCAGGGATGTGACCCCCATACACATGAGTATACACACACGCACGCACGCACACACACACACACACACACACACACACACACACACACACACACATTATATGATCCGGATGAGGAGGATGACATTACAAACGGAGATGACTCACATTGATGGCATTCCGAACTAGCCGACAGTTCCAGTTTTCCCAACCAGAGGACATGCTCAGGATCGTAATGGAATATTTATCATTGGGCAGCTGGGAGCGGTGTCAGTCTGATTGGAAGATTTAAGAGGGGGGTATAGTAATTATCCCAAGGTGAACGAAATAATACATCTCCAAAATAGTCACATCATTTAATAATCAATAGGTTCTTTCTTCGTTTTGAGAATAGATAGTAGATGTCTTCTTTACGATTTCTTTCATTTTGTCGCGATAGTTCTCTTCACAGTCTTGAAATCATGATCTCCTTATATAGCCTACATGTGAAAAGCTACAAAATCACCTTGCAACGGTCGTATCATACAGTTGGTTTAGATTCTTCATTTCTCAAACACTGTCTGGAATGTGAGGCAGCAATGCACAGAGCCCTTTCAGGGGACTAGTGAATGCTACAGTACAGACATGTGAGTCAAGCTCTTACCAGAAAGCCCCAAGGCTCCTCTACCTCTATCATATCCCTCTTTGAGAAGCTAAAACATGATCACTTGCTACTTTGCTCCTTTTTTCCCCTCCTTTTCCTCCTGTCGGTTTACTGTAACTGCCATGTGGAGAATTCTAAATGACTTGCGGCACCGACACTCCCAAGATGCAAGACATGACATGATGAGACACACACACACACACACACACACACACACACACACACACACACACACACAGATAAACACACATCTCGTAAAAAGAAGGATTTCGTAGAGAGATGAACCTTCAGTACGGTACTCCAAATGCTCTTAGCTAAACCTCAGAAGGGCTTGTGTTTGTAAGTGTGCACTTTGTGCAATATTCGACATCAAGAAGCTCATATATCTCCCTTGGATGTAACATGGCAGTGAATGCATGTGACATTTAAGACGTGTGCCAGAGTTCTCTATACTTGCTTGGTATCTGTCTTTGTTTATAGGACTTGATTCTCATATCCAGATGATATTCGTGATCAGACAACCCGGGGGAGCGATTAAAATACGTATTTTTTACGATTTTGAAAACTGGATTTTTCAACACACTGCACACAATTAGCACAACCACACACCCAATTAGCAGAACACCTCAGATCCTTCTCAAAAATGAAACACTCTTGTAAAAACTATACTCTAATTTATAAAAATAAATTTTGTTACCATATGAAACACACACACGTTTCATATGACTTAATTCTGTTTGAACCAGTTACACACTGCTGTGCTTAACCTAAAACACTTTTAGCAATTCTACTTCTCAGTGATTACTGTAAGTGAAGTACACAGAGAAAGTGCAAATACACAATCAATTCACCAAACACTACACAAGACCAATGCTGCAGACTGATGAAAATAGTATTGATTTCTCTCCATATACCCAAATCAGTCAACATGTCAACATGGAGAATCACAACAAAACATGTCCCAGTTTGCATGCTACTACAGTAGTGTACATAACACTGTAAGCTCAGCAAATATCAGACAAACATAAAATACTGTATCCAGTACAGGTTACAATTACAGTAAAAAACAAACAAAAAAAAAACAACAGAAAATACAGTACAGAAAATACTAGACATTATCTCTCTGCCTAGCTGGATCTGGCCAGAGAATTTCATATACATCACAGGCGATATCCTCATTGGCAATACAACATGGGAAGGACCGTCTTGAATGTCGAACCCATCATTGCACAGCTGCGGCGTCGATTTGGCGCCTGGGGTCGGAGATCGTAAACCCTCCAAATGGTAAATGGACTGTACTTATATAGCGCCTTTATCCAAAGCACTTTACAACGGCCTCTCATTCACCCATTCACACACACATTCACACACCAATGACGGCAAGCTACCATACAAGGCAAGGCGCTGGCCCGCTCACTGGGAGCAATTTGGGGTTCAGTGTCTTGCCCAGGACACTTCGACATGTGGCCAGCCGGGACTCGAACCCGCCGATCTGCCAACCTTCGTAGCGATGTGTTTTGTTAGCCGCTAGCTGTTAGCAGCGTTTGTAGCTGTGGTTGCGTTCAGAGTCACTTTTCTCCCATTCAGTGTTTGAGATGTACCAACATTCAAATACGCCTGCCGTGTTTCTCAGATTTCAATGTATGACACATCATTTGAAAGCTGAAATCTGTAGTTTAAAAAACGATTCTTCCTGAGCACAGGCATCATTTCAGCTAAAAAACAAAATTCATAGCTTAATCGTCCTTTGGGAATTTCTTTTTTTTATATATATTTTTTTCTTTCCACCTAAGGTATCTTTGAATTATTTTTGCTTTGGCTGCATGAACATACCCAGGTTGCTTCAGTGCAGACTGCATTGGCTTTTCCATGCAATAAATGCTAAGTAAATAAGTAGGCCTAATGGGCCACAAAACCGAGAGGGATTTTTCTAAAACGATAATCACCTAACTTTACACAGTTAGGGTGAATTGAGGGAGGCCTAGTTTAACCCCAACACAAAGACAAGCATGCCATGGAAATTGTTTTAATTACTTTTAGAATTCTCTGCAACCCTCCATCCTTCCCTGAAGGTAACGTACCAGCTG
>NC_137682.1:13694024-13709024 GCF_963989245.1 Nansenia antarctica
TTTTAACCTACACTAGAGCAAGTTGTCTATATCAAGTTGATTTCACCTTTCCAACATGTTACTGCAATGACATGACACCATTATGAAAGTGATTCAATTTTAGCCTGCTATGAAACATAGCTGGACTGAATAATTTGATCTGTTTTATATTTTAAAATGTGTGAGTTATATATATTATAACCTACAAAATAATATTAATAACAGCATGTTTGCAACAAATGCAAGGTAAACCTTGTGCTGGGACAAATAATTAAGTCTACATTACAATACAATGTTTTCGCCTGTGAGCTAGATTTTCTGATCACTCTCAGCGTGTTTAATGTTGTACTGTAAAACATTGCAATACAATGGATTTGGTGAGTAATCCCCACTACTCTACACTAGGTCGTAGTAGGGATTACTCACCAAATCCATTGTAATGCAATGTTTTGGCTTGACTAGCGAGTGTGTCATTGGTTTTCAATAAATGCTGACCTGATTACGCATCGCTCCTCCTTTTGTACTGTGGTGATTGGCCAATAGTACATCGGAATAAAATGTATCCATTTAATGGAGGAGGTTTGGGAGTCCTTCCTAGACTGAGGAACAGTGGTCTTCTGGCGTACTGTACCTGATTTATTGAGTATCTCAACGCTCTTTGGAGAATACTTTTTGTATTCAAAATAAATCCAATATTTGGCTGCAACCTATCGCTTTGAGTCTCTTGTGAGTGTTTTTGCCTTATTGCTTTTGGGGAAATTCGGAAAGTGAACTGTGTCTGAAACAACCCTGGCTCCAGCTTTGGCAGTTGGTTAATTTGGTTTTAGTTGGTGAAGGAGCCACTACACACTCCACTACACAGATGGACATGTGTGTTTTCTTTGGCAGCAACTTCCAGCGTGGTGAATATTTTCTAGCATGCGAACGCATTTGGGAAAACATCTGGTCTTGTGTGCATCGAATGATTTATTCTCAAGGACAGAGTGAAATGAGTAGGCAGACATGTGTGAGTGTTCACCCCTAGTCCCTACCCAGAGGCCACTCACGCTGAATGATGTGAATAGTTGCATCTTACAATATGGTTGTATGTTTATTTTGCCCTCTAAATAGGCTAGGTGGAACGTTTGGGATATTCTTTAAGCAAATCCGATCTTTTCAGATCTTCACCGATGCTTTTAGGGGGTGGTTGTTTCCAGAGCCTATAGTACAGTATGCTTGTCATTGATAGTAACTCTGCTCACTCTTTCTTTTCTCTTTCTCTCTCTCCTCCAGAGAAGTGTGATGAGGCGCTAGCCTCCCCTCTCCCTCACACAGCCTTCGCCAGCTCCTCTGTTTTCACCAGTGGCTACGCACCGGGATACGCCAAGCTCAACAGGAGAGGAGGTAACACACACATACACACATGCACACACACACACACACACAGACAGACAAACACACAGACACACACATACATTGAAGTTGTGCAAACACATGCAGATTCTCTCTCTCTCTCTCTCCCTCTCTCTCTCCCTCCCCACCCCTCTCTCTCTCTTTCTCTTTCTCTCTCTCTCCCTCTTCCTAGTCATTACCTCACTTTTCAGCGCTATTACACATTTTACATCTTCCCACAGGAGAGTGAGGGAGACAATTATACCAGCCATTGTTTATGAAATAAATGATTCATGTGTTTGAGTTGAATAGACTCTACACGATTACAGAGGAGATCTCTCTTTGTTATTTGCTATTGTTTATTTAATCATTATATGCCACAGTTTGGTCCCGTGGATAACACACATTGATGTTTATGAGAAAACTGTCTGTTTTTACACTTGTTATTACATAAATCAATAGCTAAAGTCATATATTCACCCTAGCTAAACAAATTCAGATTCAGATTCAGATAACGTTTATTGCCATTATGCTTGACACATATAGGAATTTGCTTTGGCATTACAGTAGGTGCATTTATGCTTTTTTCACATGTATACATGAACAAAAACAAATGCAAAAAACAGGACAACGCAGGACAGACAACAGTGCATTGGATAGTGCAGTGGGGTGCAAAACATGACACATTTCAACACATTTTAAAGAAAGATACATTTTTATTTTTTACTTTTTACAGTTTCAATATAATAAAACAAGGAACGATTGCACAAGACCATGGGAAGCCTGTCAGCTAGTACTTTGTAACTCCTCCTCGGGCAACGAGAACAGCTTGCAAACGCTTGCAGCTAAGAGTCTTTCAATTCTTGTTTTGGGGAATTTGTCCCCATTCTTCCTGGCAGAACACCTCTAGCTCAGAAATATTCTTCAGCTTTCTTGCAGGCATGGCATGTTTGAGATCTCTCCACAGATTTTCTATAATATTCAAGTCTGGGTACTGTGATGGCCATTCCAAAACCTTTATCCGTCTTTCCTGGAGGTTCTTCATGGTTGATTTTGAGGTATGTTTCGGGTCATGGTCTTACTGGAATACCCAACCTCTCTTCAACTTCAATTTCTGGACTGACCTTCGAATATTACCTCTAGAATGTCTTGATATTTGATGGAAGCCATTCTTCCTTCCGCCCGCACAATATTGCCTGTGCCCCCAGCTGCCTGTGCCCCCAGCTGCTACACAATCCCATTTCAACAAGTAGTTCAACAAAAGTTAAATTTTGGTTTCGTCAATCCAAAGCACATTGTTCCAATAGGCTTCAGGTTTCTCAAGGTTTTCTTTTCCATACTTCAAACGCTTAATTTTGTGTTGAGGACATAGGAAAGGCTTCTTTCTGGCAACTCGTCACTGGCCACGTAGGTCTTTGTTGTTTAAGGTACGCTGTATTGTTGTCCTGGGAACAACTAGACCGGTGTCTGTTATTCTTTTTTGCAGCTCTTTTGCAGTGATGTGTGATGTGGGTTCTTCTGAGCATTTCTCACCAGATCTCGGGCCATTCTAAACTTTTGCACAGGGCCCGTATCCTTTTTTATCATTTAAAAATGATATAAAGAAGAATAAAAAAGAAACCTTGCTTTAGAATTTGCAGAAAAATGCAGAAAAGTGTCATGTTTACTTTGTAGCATTTAGTGTTCAGGTTCCCTTTCAATCGCTTGGAGATTAATTGTAACAGACATTTAAACCAGGGGTGCCCACATTTTTGCACCCCACTGTATATAACGTATTTATACATCTGTGCACAGGGCTCTACTGACATTACTGTAGTGACAACCAAAACCGGTCACCTGTTTGCCTCCCTACCTGTCAGACGAAGACCTACATGACCCAAAAGCCCCCCCTTTGGCTCCAGTTTCTACATGCCACTTGCATCGTGCATACCATTGAGACCAAACGTTATTTGTTACCATGACGACGCTTGTACGAGTGAAAGAATGGGGAACCAAGAAGCCCCATGGGACAACTTTCCTCTGAACAGTTTTTGAATGTTGCTTTTTTTTCTCCCAACCACATGTGTGGGCAGACACAAACGTCAGACCACCGTTCGGATGCTCCAGGGGACTGTCATCCCATTGGATGTCCGTGGGCTTCCTGTCTTGTTAAGTTTGATCTTGTCCCACGTGTCATGCCATGACACTGGGCTAAGATCACCACCTCTATAGAATAACTTTCTGAGAGGAAAGGAAAAGCCGGAAAAAAATGAAATATATATATACATTTGAAAGAAAATGCTTCTTGGGTTGCTAACAATGACTTGGAGTTTGAGAATTTGACCTAAAATGGACTTTCCAAGATGTTTTCCTCCAGATCGTAAGCAGTTAGTGAGGCAAAGTGGTAGTGTTCTATTATAAGCTACTGTCCTGAGGGCAGACTCACAGTTTGACATTATGACAGCAGCTGGTGAAACCGGGAACAAGTCACCAACCAATCAAAATGTTTGGACTTTTATTCTGAAAAATGTAAATTAATTTCAGCAATTTCAGTGTTGCAATGCAATGTATTCGGTGAGTAATCCCCACTACTACCTAGTTAGCAGAATCCATTGCATTGCAATGTTTTGGCGTGACATTTTTCTGAATAAAGGTCCGAACAGACTTGTTCCCGGTTTCACCAGCTGGTGTCACACCAGAATTATCCTATTAACACTACAGGTTTAATGCAGGTTTTCTTCAGATGGTTTTGAGTTATGAGGAAAGATGACCATAAATCAGAGTTAGTATTGTTATGTTTCTGTTGTGTAGTGAATAGTAAATCTGTTGTCATAATCTGTTCAGCTTATTGCTATTCAATGACACACTGTGTACTTGTGTTATGACATGCAAGTGCACAGTGTTACTGCTTGTTTGCATTGTAAGAACAGTGTACACACACACACACACACACACAGAGACACACACACACACACACACACACACACACAAAGTTACTGATGTTGGCAGGCAAATACAGGTGCAATGATTATGAACCTTGGGGATAGAATAGAGATGGCACAAAATCAATGAGACACAGGGCTCATATTAGTGAGTGTGTGTGTGTGTGTGTGTGTGTGTGTGTGTGTGTGTGTGTGTGTGTGACAAGTGTGACAAGTCAGTATGAGTGTGTCTGGTAGGTAATGATGTGGTATAGATTTAGTTACCAGCTAGCCTGCAGACCCAGTGATGTAGTGACTCTGTCCTACCGACTCCTGTCACTGTCACTTTGGCCCAATCTCCTTTCCCTCTCCTACCCCTACGGCTCGTTTTGGAGTGCCACTCACTTTGGAGCCACAACAGAGCAACGGGAACAGGAACAGAACAGAGACACAAGGCGTAGTGGTTGAAATCTGAGACCCTGATACGTCATCAGTAGTATCATAGAAAAGCATGGACGCTCACGATTCATTCACAACTTAAGTTTCACACTATCAATTGATCAAAGAAGTCATAAAATAAAAAAGAACAATGCTTCATTACAAGGCCAGTTCATGACAGAATAGCTGTGCTCTGTAGGATAGAAAGCCGTGCTCCTACCCTGCCAGTCTGCACTGATATTAGAGGAGTGGTAACAACCCTGCTCCTACCCTGTCAGTCTGCACTGATATGATGATATCCATCTGTTGGATCTTTTGTATAATTTATTTTCTCTCTCTCTCTCTCTCTCTCTATCTATCTATCTATCTATCTATCTATCTCTCTCTCTCTCTCTCTCTCTCTCTCTCTCTCTCTCTTTCTCTCTTTAGTGCTAGCTCATCTGTGAGACAGTGACCTGCAGTCTCTCTGAAAGAGTAAAAGGTCACACGTTTCGCTCAGGCGGAAAACTGTCTAACACAGCTGGAGAGGGGGGGGGGGAGATTGAAGGAGAGAGGAAGGGAAGGAGAAGGAGAGAGGGGAGATGAGCTGGGAGGAGATGAGAGGGAGGAGCAGGCCATAATGATGAGAGGAGGGGAGAATGGAGGGGTGAGGAGAGAGAAGTTAAAGGAGGTGAGAAGAGAACTTCTTTAGTAGTACAGAGTTGTGGTGGGTGAGAGATGGCTTGTGTGTGTGTGTGTGTGTGTGTGTGTGTGTATGTGTGTTCCTCAAGGATCCCCAGAGTGTTGATGTGCCCAAGCATGAGATTGGACTGCTAATCACAGCCATGTAGCCACTGATCCCTACCCACCATTTTATTTTATTTCTCTCACCTCTTTCTCTTTCTCTCTCTCTCTCCATCACTCCCTCGTCTCCATCTCTCCCCACTGTTTTAATGTTCGGCATTTTCAATTTCTTAAAATGTTGTCCTTGTTTCCTTGTTCCATTCTTTCTCTAGTTCATAACCAGTCTTTCTCCTCTCTGTTTTTTTTTGTTCCCTCTGTCTCTCTCTTTCTCTCAGAAGAAAAACAAAGACAAACTAATTCGCCCTCTCTTCCACTCTCTCCATGTTTTGATGTAAAGTTCTGCTTCTCTGTAAATTCATGGGCTGTTTGAAGTTTCAGTCCGTGCCTGTCTTAATCTATAATACCAGCCCGCTCTAATTAAAAAATTGTCCCTCACAGTGACAGTAAGATAAAGTATTAGCAATATGCTAACCAGATGCTGCCTGCCCAGTCTCATTCATTAAGATTCTCTATTTTTTTTTTTTTTTTTTTTTGTTAATGTGGTGTGGTGTGGTGTGTTTCAACAGTACAGCAAACAACTAGAATATGATACTGAAGCTTTACTGTAAAGACATAAGATACATGGATTGAGTTACGATGAGACACACACACACACAAGCTTTTAGCTTGCTCCTTCACAGTCGTTTAAATCTAAAGCTGTCTGACTATTTGTCTCTCGACCTCCATCTCTAACTCCCTCAGTATTCTTTGTTCCTCAATCTCAGTCTCTCTCTTTCCCTCTCTCTCTCTCTCTCTCTCTCTCTCTCTCTCTCTCTCTCTCTCTCTCTCTCTCTCTCTCTCTCTCTCTCCCCCTCTCTCTCCGCCTCCGCCTCTGTCACATCTCCTATCTTCTGCACTTTAGCAGTCATTTACTCAGACAGATGAATTAAGCTACATTTGTTCCTTCCCCCCCACTGCGCTGTCTAGATAATCACATACACCCACACTGGGTTCCTGGGGCTAAACCACCTATACAACCTTCTATGACGAGATGATGTTCATATGTCGCTATCTATCTCGCCTTGCTTTGGTGGGAATAGTGGGGGTTTGTGTGTGTGTGTGTTTGTGTGTGTGTGTGTGTGTGCTTGTGTGTGCGTCTGCGTGTGTGTGTGCATCTGCGTGTGTGGACATCACAACCTCTCCCTCTCTGGGAGATAGCCTCTGATCTTCCATGTGTTTAAGTCAAAGGGAGGGGGGGGGGGGGAACGTGAACTTTGACAATCTGACAAGAGCAGAACAGTGGAACATTTTTGATGGAGTTCAAAGGAGTCTTTCATATTTGAACTTATAGTACACTCTAGAGTACACTCTGGTCTAATGATGGCCTATATGGCTTTTATGGCTTTTTAACAGCATTGATGACACCAGAAGAAGAGGTGAGATGAAATAGCTTACCTTTAGATTAGCCTTGTTTGACAGTTTTAAACAGCGGCCGTTCTGAAAGACTTCCCAGAGGCATTGTTGCACTTTCTTAACCTAACTGAACTGTCTCTGAGTCAGCGCGCGGCTCATTAACGTTTGATCTTCATAAGAGGACAGTGTCTACCTCTGGTAACTGCTTATTAAACTTGTATGATTGATTGTGTGATTCGTGAAGTAACCTGTCAGTAATCAAACTTTGTTGAATTGTGTGGCGGTTTGGGAATCACACACTTGCTGATGCATGAGTCATGGAAACTGAAGTGAACACTTCACACTTGGGGCCTCGAGAATGTCCTTTTGGCCTAATGAGTGTTGCTTGTTTTCTCCTCGTGTGGGAGCACTTAGTCCTAAATTACTTCAGGGGGACTGTCCCTGTAATCTCTAATTGTAAGTTCCTGTGGATAAAAGCATCTGCTAAAATGGTTCAAATGTAATAGTCAGATACTCTTATCACCACCCACAGACAATGGGTTATCTGGGGCTATCAGAGATGCTTCTGGGCTTCTGATATCTGTCTGGGAGATCTCCTTCACCCCGACTGTTCTGTCTGACCTCCTCCTCCTCCTCTGTCTCTCGCCTCTCTCTTTCTCTGCCTTATTACATTACCTCTCTCTCTCTCTCCCTCTCTCCCTCTCTCTCTCTCTCTCTCTCTCTCTCTCCCTCTCCCTCTCTCATGCATCTCTCCACCATTTACTCTCCATTGCCTCGGTTTTTCTCTGTAAGGTTCTCTTGACTTTCTTATCTTTCTCTCTCTCTCTTTCTCTCTCTCTCTCTCTCTCTCTCTCTCTCTCTCTCTCTCTCTCTCTCCTCCCCGGACCCTGCTCTTCCTCTCCTCCCTGAACATCTGTGGCTGTGACAGGTTGTAGAGGAGTGACAGTCTCCCTGCGCCCCTCTCCTCTCCTCTCCGCTCCTCTCCTCCACTCTATACTCTATTCTGTATCTTTCCCATTCTGATACCTCCATCCTCTGCTCCCTTTCTCTCTTCTGTCTGCTTTGTACATTCCTCCCTTCATCCCCACAATTTTTTTGTCAAGCTTTCCTCCTCTATCCCCATATCTCTCTCCTTTTTATACCTTATACAGGGCCCTCCATATGTATTAGAAAAAGCTAGCGTTTCTCTTTCTTTAGCTCTGTACTCCAACAGTTTGGATTTGAAAGAGATTATCAGCTTTAATTCTATGTTTTTTTCTTTCAGTTTTTTCTTCACATTTTTATGGGGACTACGTATAAAAAGGGTTGTAGTTTCTAAATGGTGAAACCATTAAACAGAAAACATTGAATTAAAGATGAGAATATTTTCTTTAACCTCATAATAATTGTTTGATTTCAAATCCTAACTGCTAGTAGTTACTAGTATAGAGTTCAAAGAAGACAAAATCTCTTCTTTCCTCCCTCCATGCCCTTCTCCCCTTTCTGTCAACTCCTCCTCCCTAGAGGAGCCACCTCTCTTCTGTCCTCTGGCTTCTTTTCCTCCTTTTCACCTCTCAACATCACTTGATTTCTTTTTGACATCCTTCCCTTTTCTCTCCCTCACCTCTCGGACCCCTGTCAACCACTCTCATCCCCCTAACCTCTCATCTGTTCTTTCTTTCTTTCTTTTTCTTTTCATCATCCCTTGTTCACAGCCCTCTCCCCTGTCCTCTGTCAACATTTACCAGCCTCACCGTCCCTCTAATGTGCTGTTTCCTTTCACACCTTTGTGCTTCATCATCCTTTCATCACCCTTTCATTGTCCCACCCTTTCGTCTTCTTACCTCCCCGTTCTCGACCTCCTCCACCTCTCCTCCTCTGATCTTTTATGCTCTCGTTCTTTTCTCCTCTCTGGCGCGCGATCACTACATACGCTGACCCCTGCTGACCCCTTTTTACTCTCTCGTTTTACTCTCTCTTTTTACTCTCTCTTTTTACTCTCTCTTTTTACTCTCTCTTTTATTCCTCTCAGTTCTTTCACTTAGCCCTTTAACACGTTTCCCTCCTCCTCCTCCTCCTCCTCCTCACCTGCCCCTCCCCCGTCACTTCTCCTCTCTGTCTCTTCGGTCCTCTCCACCGCCGCTCCGCCTCTCTCTGCTCTCTCGCTCTGTTCCTCCTCCGCTCCATTCTCAACCTCCCCCTCGCTCCCTCCCTCTCTTCCTACTTCTCTCTCTTCCTCCCTCCCTACTTCCAGCCAACCTACTTTACCAACTCCCCTCCTCCCCTGCTCTCTCGCCTCCTCTGTTAATTGTCAATCTCCCTCCCTCCCTCCCTCCCTCAGCTCTTCTTTCCGTCACTCACCTACAGTATGACCTTCTCTCCTCCCACTGGTCTCATTTTCTCCAGCCTTCACTCTCTCTCTGACCTACGGTCATCTCTTGTCCACTCTCCTTCAGACTTTTCTCACCGCTCGTTCCTCTCCCTCTGTCTTCACCTCCCTTCTCCTCAACCCCTCCTCCTCCTCCTCCTCCTCCTCACCCACCTCGTTATTCTACCATCACTATCACCACCTCCTCCCCTGGCTACTCCACCCCAGCCCTCGAACCACCCTCTCTTTACTCCAATCTCTCTGTTCCTCTCATCCTCAACCACCATTTTCTCCTCCTCCTCTCCTCCTCCCCTATCCCTCTGCCCCTCTGCCCCCGTAGGTTATTATATCTCTTTCTTTTCTGATGTCTGTTTGCTTATCAGTGAACCCCACGGATGTCCCCTCCTCTCTGTTGGCATGCCACCAGCTGAGCGGGTGGGCTCATGTTTTGAGGCATTGACGTGTCCAGGGATACATCCCTGGTTATCTGACAGGACTGGGGCTGGGGGTGTAATGGCTCTGTAATTGGATAAGATATGGGATTGTTGCGGGGTGGCACACAAACTGTCCCTTTGATCTCCTGGCCATCTGTCTCTCTCTGTCTGTCTGTCTCTCTTTTTCTATCTATGTATCTATCTATGTATCCATTTTTCTATCTATCTATCTATCTATCTATCTATCTATCTATCTATCTATCTAACCATCTACATATCTATCTATCTATCTATCTATATTCAGATTCAGATTCAGATTCAGATAACGTTTATTGCCATTATGCATACACATATAGGAATTTGCTTCGACATTACAGTAAGTGCGTTTATACTTTTTTCACGTGTCAAAATATACGTCTATCTATATCTATATATCTACGTATCTATCTATCTATCTACGTATCTATCTATCTCTAACTCTGCCTCTACGGTTGAAAAATCTATCAGAGAAATCAGCTTTGACACAGCCAGAGCCCAGTCCAAATCTACTGGCTCTTCCCTAGGTAGTCATTTCACAACACTATTTTACCAGAGGCTATATTTGTTTATGTGTTTCTGTGAGAATGACACTGAGATATGTCGCTGCTCAACCTCTGCTGACCAGCAGTTAGATGTGTGGGGGGGATTTCAATTTCTGAGGTGTGTGTGTGTGTGTGTGTCTGTGTGTGTGTGTGTGTGTGTGTGTGTCTGTGTGTCTGTGTGTGTGTGTGTGTCTGTGTGTCTGTGTGTGTGTGTGTGTGTGTGTGTGTGTGTGTGTGTGTGTGTGTGTGTGTGTGTGGTTGCCACAACTGCCCTCAACACCTAACGGAATCCAAAGACCATTCTTTTGACTGACAGTCAGTGAAATTCAACTGCCACATAACTCCTATTTCTCCCATGTCTAGACGTCATGTTCCTCTTGTGTTTCCACACCATTTAACCTCTGTGTAGGAAAGGTCTGAGAGAGACTAACCCTTTCTCAGGTACAGGGGAGAAGGGCCTTGCAGGACTGATTGCTAGATGATGTTATTCCTCACAGAATGAAGAGAGAAGCATTGCTCCTTTAATCACAAAATGCTGGTGCAAGGTTTCTGTTCTGCTAGATGGATTAGCAGACAATACACATCTATTCCAAAAGGAGACACTGTGTACCAGTAGCATTAGTTTTTCTTAAAGCATAAGTCCTTTTCTCCTACTTGAAGACCGACCTTGTGAATGTTTAATACACCTAAAAATATGTAGATAATGCATTGAATACTATGTGTATATACATCTATAATGTGTGACAGCAGCTGGTGAAAGCGGGAGCAAGATCAACATGTTCAGACTGTTATTCACAAAAATGTAAATAAATGTCAATGTTGTTGAAAATCAATGGCACACTCTCTAGTCAAGCCAAAATATTGCAATGCAATGGATTCGTTGAGTAATTCCCACTACTACCTAGTTTGTGTAGAGTAGTGGGGATTACTCACCGAATCCATTGCATTGCAATGTTTTTGCTTGACTAGCAAGTGTGTCATTGATTTTCAACAACGTTGAAATATTACATTTTTCGGAATAAAAGTCCGAACATTTTGCTGCTGTCACATATACTCAAGTACAAGTCAAAGTAACTTCCCAGTAAAAATGTTGTGTATTTTTTAGGGCTAGGGTTAGAGGGTTAGGGGTTGTGGAAGCTAGTGGACTTCATTACCCACAATTCCCTTTAGTGTGACAGGAAGTACCTCCTGAAAACAAATGGCAATTAGCTTAGCATAGACAACAGTGCATGAGCCTTTTCTCAAGTGTTAGGAGCACGACTCCTCTTCTCTGTCCTCTGTTCTATGTTACGCTTTGATTGATTGAGAACTTTATTAGAAGATTTGCAGAAGTAGGTACATGAAAGTACATATTACATACAAGGTCAACTAACAAGATAAAAACCCAAGAAAGCCACTGGCTTATTTCAATTGGGGTCCTTGATACTCAATTCATCGTTACATGTAAGACAGACAAAAAACTAGTACTATCTACAAGATAATACAGACAAATAACTAGTACTATCTACAAGATAAACATACATCCAACATGGGAAGAACAATACAACAAAACATAAGGTATGTACAGCGGGTAGGACAGGTGGGGACATACACCACAGGTGGGGGCGGGGGACAAAACACAAAGTATGTACAGTGTCAGTAGTCTCCATTCAGGTCATCGTCAAGTTGAGGATTGGGGGATGGGGGGGGTTGCCCATTGTTCCACGGTTTCGGTAGAGAGTCTCCGGGTGGTGGGGGAGGGGGGGTCGTCGCCGGGTGGGGGAGGGAGGGGGGAGGGGGGGTCGTCGCCGGGTGGGGGAGGGGGACGTCGTTGATGGTGTTTCTACCGGCCGTGAGCTGCCTCCAGGACTCGGTGAAACGAGCCATGAAAACTGCATTGAAGGCCGGGAAGTAGCCGTAGTCTCCCCAGGTCTCGGTGGTTGGAGATGGGACATCAATGGGGGTTGTGTGAGAGGGCTGGGGGTCCTCGGTCTCGTCTGAGACGCTACATGTGGGAAAACTAGGGTTAGGTGTTAGGGTTAGGGTTAGGGTTAGGGTTAGACATGCCAGAATGTACCAAGTCGACGTTTTATGCTGCCATGTCCCTGGAAATGCCAACATAAACCGTTTTCCCACATGTACCGTAACATGTATATAAGTGTGTCGTGTCTATCTACCTGTGCAGGTGCAGGGGGCTGGTCTCCGTTGGACAGCGACCACTACCAGTGGCTCCAGGTGGACCTTGGGAGGCGGAAACAGGTGGCCGCCATTGCGACGCAGGGCCGCTACAGCAGCTCTGATTGGACGACACGCTACAGGTTGCTTTACAGCGACACAGGCAGGAACTGGAAACCCTACCACCAGGACGGCAACATATGGGTGAGTTAGCGGAATAACAATATGGGGGCCGCCTGTGGCGCAGGAGGTAGAGCTGGCGTCTAATGATCACGAGGTTGGCAGATCGGCAGTTTGAACCCCGGCTGGCCACATGTTGAAGTGTCCTTGGGCAAGACACTGACTGAACCCCAAATTGCTCCCAATGAGCGGGCCGGCGCCTTGCATGGTAGCTTTGAGTTGCATTTATGTACGTAAGGCGCTATCTAAATAAAGCTTTACTTACTTACTTACTTGCCGCCATTGGTGTGTGAATGTTTGTGTGAATGGGTGAATGGGAGGCCGTTGTAAAGCACTTTGGAATAAGGCGCTATATAAGTCAGTCCATTTACCATTTACAATAAAGTAAAGATAGAGATGACAAGCGTGTTGAAACGTGAGGTGCTGACTTACAAGAAACTGGCAAATCTGACATAGTCATGTGTGATTAAGGGCCAATCCCAATTCCCTTTTCTACCCCTATGGCTCGTTTTCGAGTGTCACTCGATTCGAAGGCAAGGCCTTCGAACACGTCACAAGCCCTACCCCTTGAAATCTAAGCCCTATGAATTGGGACAGCCCTTCACGGCGCCTACGTCATCACGCGGTACGGGTGACGCGTTGTGTTGCCGGCGAATTCTCACATCTCGCAATGCCTTCTTCAGCTGTGTTTATTTCTGTTGCGTGTGCTATAAGCATCTATTTTCGTTTGTTATCAACACACTGTAGTGTTTAGACGTTCCTTTTTTTGTCTCTTCCGTCAGCGATGTCTTTTTTGTGGACATCGCAATAATGACAATGAATTTAATGACAATGAATGACTCCAACCAAAACAACCAGTCCATCAGTAGTCATAAAGCGTTGTCCAAAAATCACGTTACCAAGCGCCTTTCTCAGAACAATTCGTCGTCTAGAATCCAAAAATCAATCCATCATAGTGGTGGTCAAAAACGTAGAAAGAGGATCTCTTGGGGACGCGGCCACATTTGCCCGTGAAGGAGAGATGACAAATAAGCGGAAACATTTCTCAGTAGAGTCGAACGGTGATAGATCATCATCCTTTACGCGTATCCTTAACTGTAGTTACATTTCGCGTGTCATATGCCATTAGACATGGAAATATGTCAATGCACGGCTGTCATGCACAAATCAGCTTGTAACGTTAGACACACAGCACATCGGCATGATAACGTTTTGTTGTTGTTGTGCTTGTTATAAAGAAAAGGTCTATAATGCATTGAAATGAATGATACAACCCATTAATAATATTACCTAATAACAACTGCTCGGATTAGATTGCGGGTGGAAATAGGTCAAAATGCGCATCACAAGTCAGACGAACGTTTGATAGATAACTTTACATATGTGTACCATCATCCGCTGTCAAACGCCACAGGTAATAATTGATTTATGACTGTACATCTCTGAAATGCTCGACTGTCATGCAGCGTTGCGTTACTGTAACGTTAGACACAGCACCGACATAAAAGCGATTTTTGGGTTATGCGTGTTATAAATAAAAGGTCTATAATGCATTGTAATGACATTAAACTAAGACAATAAGATGGTTATCATAATTTTTCAAATCTTTATTAATAAGTAATTACAGAGAATTAAAATGACATTTCCGCATTGAATAGAGCGACATAAGATTTCTGTAGATGATTCGCAATGCATCCTGGTATCAAGGGGTAGCGTACCCCTAGCCCTTCGAAGCTAGTGTGGTCCTGGAATCGCTCGAAACGAAGTAATAGTTAGCCCTCCGCCTTACCCCTAGCCCTCGATGAAATATGAATTGGGACAGCCCTCGCCCTAAACGTGAACGCGCAAATCGAGCCATAGGGGTGAAAACGAAGGGCTAGGGGTGAATTGGGATTGGGCCTAAGTAAAGCTTTATTTATATAGCGCCTTTCTCTTCAGGTTACATCTTAACTGCTCCTCCTGAGACATCTTCTGACCCTCACCACTACGTCTCCTAAAGACACCCGCTTTCCCCTCTACTGTGTCCCTAAGAACTTCTATTGCCCCCCTTGTACTGTTTCTCAGTTTCTCCAGTAATGAAAAAAAAAAAAAGTTTTTAGTAGAAGGCGATATTAGGGAGAAGATTTTTCCTTCTATCAGTGGCCCCGGGCCCGAGCTAGAGTACTCTTCCTGCAACGAATGGTGGACTGCTGATTCACATGCTTAGTATTCAAATGTACTGATAGTAAGTCGCTTTGGAATAAGGCGTCTGCTAAATGCCAAAAATGTAAATGTAAATGTGATTTCATGCGACTCTGTCCATTATGGGGTCTGGGTGTTGTGCAAAAGTTTTTGTAAAAGTTTGCAGTTGAAATTTAGACTATGATCTCAGGACACAGAATTGAGAATTGCTAGCAGTCCAAGATTAGATTACAGAGATAGAGCACTTTGTGACATGGGAG
>NC_137682.1:13711524-13754024 GCF_963989245.1 Nansenia antarctica
ATGAGAGGCCGTTGTAAAGCGCTTTGGATAAAGACGCTATTATAAGTGCAGTCCATTTACGTGATCACTGAGGAGCCTTCTTTTTTCCTTTTTTGGGGGGGATGTACATGTCTGTCCTACTCTAGTGTATCTATGGATTTAGCTTGGTAATGACCTACCGTGTTCCTTTTTTCTGCTGAAGTGAACTCATCTTTGTTCCAATTCCCTGTTATACACCGCTCTGTTCCCTGACCTGAGACCGTAGTGGATAGAGGAAACTAGACTAATGTTAGCTGTCCATTGTCTTCAGATCAGTTAGAGAGTAGAAAATAGGACACAGTAAATTTGGACACCGGAAGTAGGACATAGAATGGGAATTTGGAGGATTTTGAGAGAAGAAATGAGGAATAAGGACAGAGACTAAGGAGGGCGGCATATTAAAAGGTGTGGTATCCATGCATTTAGTTTTTAACATATAAAATCAGCTGGCGTTGCTTGTTCGCCACTTCTCCGCCCGAAATCTAAGTGTGCAGTATAGAGAGTAGATTGTCCTACAAAGACACTTAGATTTAGATTTAGTAATCTAAAAATTAATTAGACACCTATACTTTCTTTTATCTATTTTTTGGTTTATTTTTATTTTACTACTCAATCTTTTCAGTTTGTAAAGCGTCTTTGAGTGTCTAGAAAAGCACTATATAAGTCTAATGTATTATTATTATTATTATTATTATTATTATAATTATTATTATTATTATTATTAAGACGAGGGGGTAGGTCACAGTCTCAACTGAATCTCGGTAACAAAGGAAACTCTCCATGCCTCTCTCTCAGGTGGGTAATCACCTCTTTTCATGATCCCCGCCAACAGGCAAGCCACTCCATTACCCCGAGTAGCCAATCATAACCCACTGAGCATAAAATAAGAGATATAGTTGGGACATTCCTCCCTGCATAAACAACACCCACTCACACTTTTCTTTCTTCATTTTGTGTTTGTTTTTCTTTTCTTTTTTTCCCCTTTTCTTTATAAATATGTTCTTCTTCCAATTAAAACGTATCACCTATATTCTAGTACTCATACAATTACATAGAGCAACAAGTATAAACTCTGTTCTCAGATGATCTAGCCCAATCTTTGGAAGCTTGATCTGAGAACATTGAAAAAATGTGATCGCAAATGTGATCTCACAAGTACCGTAGATAACCTCTGCCAACTCCTGCAGGTAAATTCACTAGTCTTACACAGGGCATTTCAATCCCTGGAGAGAGCGACGACATTGTCCTTGCCAGCTATATGCTTAACCACCAAGTTGTAAGGGTGTAACACAAGACCCCAGCGAAACACTCTGCCGTTAGCACAGCGGAACTTGGCCAAGAACGGGATTGTGGTCGGAATATACCAGCACCGACTGCTCACCTCCAGCTATACACACCTACAAGTCCCTACCTGCTAAAACCAAAGCCAGAGCCGCATCCTCAATGGTAGAATACACTCTTTGGTGTCGGGTGAGTTTCTTTGACAGGTAATGCCACCTGTTGCTCATAACTATCCTCTCTTGCTTGGAGAAGGACTGCTCCTACTCCAACATCACAGGCAGTGAGAGCGAATGGCCTAGAATGGCCTATTGAACAGAGGATAGATACACTTTGGATAATGACACTGGCTTCTTCACAACGAGATTCAGGATTTATTTTTATGAGAATGTGTTGCTTACGGTTGATGTACCACACGTTTTCACTTTGTGTGCTTGCTTCATCCCTGTTTGCTAGTGGTGAATATGATTCGGTGTCTGCAACAAGCTGCTGCGAATGTTTTATCAGTCGGTGGTTGCCAGCGTTCTGTTCTTCGCCGTGGCCTGCTGGGGTGGAAACATCTGTGCCAGGGATGCTGCGAAGCTAAACAAACTGGTGAAGAAGGCCAGCTCTGTGGTGGGGACCGGGCTGGACAGCCTAGAGGTGGTGGCAGAACAGAGGATGGGGAAAAAACTGGCGGCCATGCTGGCCAATCCCTCCCACCCGATGTACTGCGAGCTGGCGGGGATGAGGAGCAAGTTCAGCCACAGATTTGTTCTCCCCCGTCAAAGTACAAAAAGAGTTGGACAGTCCTTTGTTCCAGCTGCACTCCGACTCTACAACCAGGCCCTGCAGGGTGGGGGAGACCTGGAGCTGGAACTTTGGAACTTGGAACTTTTTACTTATTGAGCCTGCACTGTTTTATGTATTTTATTGAATGTTTTCTGTCTGCCCTAACTAAGCTGTTTGACAACAACATTTCCCCATTGGGGACAATAAAGGTTTTCAATCAATCAATCAATTCAATTGTTGTGATATGACACTGGGACTGTATTGGTGGGTTGCGCTGAGTGGCTTTTTATAGGCGTGTGTATTGCTTTGTGTTTGTTTCACTGTTTTTTTTTTTTTTTTTAGGGATGCACTGATACCGATACCAGTACTCTGACTCGTACCCGAGAGTCCTCATGTACTCGTAAAACTACTCCGATACATCCGCTCCCGATACCATTTTACAGCAACGTAACGTATCCTATCGTAGCAGGTAGGACATAGTGATTTTTTGGTTAGCTACTAGCTAGCTACCAACGCGATGGTAGCAAATGCGTATGTTTTGATTAAGAGCGATTTTCTCCGGTTCAACATTCAAATAAGCATATCTTCTTCAGCTATTTTCAGATTTCAACGTATGCCACGTCATTTTAAAGCTTACAATCTGACACCAGACCCAGAACCTGTCACATATTTATTTTGTTACAATCAGAAAGTGAGGAACAGCTCAAGTCATTATTAGAACTGTAATGGTATTATTGACACTAGAACAGCCATGAGGGGTGAGTAAAGAACAGTGTTATATCTTTGCACTCAATAACATTTCAGGACCCTCCTTTCATGTCTTTTCCTAGATATGTGCGTTCTACCACCCAGTATCCTTACATTTCCAAAATCACATCAGGATAAGCGAATATAAAGCTATTTTGCTGTTTTTCTTTGTAGGAAGCAGGCTAATTTACAAGTGGCCAACTACTGGTGATTGTGTGTAACTAGCAGCTTGAGCATTGTAAGCATTTGACCCCCGAGGCGGCTCTTATAGTAGGTAAAAAAGTCACGGCTGTTCTAGTGTTAAGTACTTGTATCGGTACTCGATATCGTCAAGTACCAAATATAAGTAGGCTACTTATATATATATAAGTATATAAGTACCATATATAAGTACATGGTCTGAAAAAAAGTAGTGTCGGTGCCTCCCTAGTTTTCTTTTACATCCTGTGTATAGCCTACTATAGCTGATGAATGCTCAATGAGTTTCCCCTCGGGGAGGATTCATCACAAAGTAATACTCTGCTCACCTGGTAGGATACCTTTTGAGCTCTCCTTTGGGGACAGAGCCACTCGCGGGGCTTTAAATGAATGCTGAGGTGAGATGCAGCTAGGGCTCTAGGGCATGTGGGTGTAATTTGAGACGCAGCCGGTGTTATCTCGGTTGCCTGGCTGTTGACAGAAAAAACGGATCATTGGAGTGTGGCGCAGAAGGTGACAGGAAACGACGGCGTTCTACTTCGGGGCTGAACACCCCTTTCCTCTGACGACCACAGGGCTTTATTTAAACCTCGCCTAATGAAGCTGAGAAAAACTAACTGGAGGTGTGTGCGTGCGTGCGTGCGTGTACTGTATGTGTGTACTGTATGTGTATGTGTTTCTACCCATGAGAATTGGGCTCCCAGCCGGTGAGTTCATCAGGTAAAATGAATACTGAAGGCTCTGTGTCTCTGTAGGGGGGGGACTAATACAGTTTTTGGAGGCTACGAAGCGTGCATTTATAAATCAAGCACCTGTATTTCGGCACCAGTGACACACACACACACACACACACACACACACACACACACACACACACACACAGACACACAGACAGACAGACAGACAGCGGTTAAATTGGCACATAGGGTCAACAATGGCTGAGTTCACAAGGCTATCCATTATGCTGCTTTAACATGTTACATGAGCACTGAAAGCACAACCATAAGTGTGGTCATATCTGAGTAACTGTCGTCTGCTGCACCATACACCTCCGCATCTCATTTGTGTTCAGGCGTAGGCGGGGGCAGCCAAGGGTGAGGCCCGTCAGACAAAGGACCCAGCAGCGCCGGTGGAGGAATGTCTTGTCTTCGGTCTTGCAGAAAAAAAGACTCTTAAAGTACACACACACTCACACACATACACACACTCAGACAGATGCACATACATCATTCTGGTACAGGTTGATCTTAGTTTCATCTGTCCAAAGAATGCTGTTCCAGAACTGGGCTGGCTTCTTTAGTTGTTGTTTTTTGCAAAGTCTAATCTGGCCTTTCTAGGCCATGAATGGTTTGCACCTTGTGGTCTGTAGCTTTATGGTACACTTGGATAATGATATGCCTACCTCCTGTTCTGTTCCTGACTGTTCTTCACTTGGCTGGATGTTGTGAAAGGGTTTTTCGTTACCATGTAAAGGATCCTGTGATCATCCACCACTGTTGTCTTCCATGGATGTCCAGACCTTTTTGTGGTGCGGAGCTCACCAGTGCGACCTTTTTTCCTCAGGAACCAAACTGTTAATTTGACCACTTCTAATGTTCCCGCTATCTCTCTGATGGATGTTTTTGTTGTTTTTGCAGCCTAAGGATGGTCTGGTTCACTTGCATTGAGAGCTCCATTGACCGCATGTTGTGCGTATACAGCAACAGCTTCCAAATGCAAATGCCACACTTGGAATCAACTCAGACCTTTTTACCTGCTTAATGGATAAATAAATAATGAAGGAGTAGCCCACACTGGCCCATGAAACAGCTTTTGAGTCAATTGTCCAATTACTTTTGGTCCCTTGAAAAAGAGGGCTTAAAGAGCTGTAATTCCTAAACCTTTCCTTCAATTTGGATGTGAATACCCTTAGCCTAAAGCTGAGAGTCTGCACTTTAAACCCACATTCATTATATAACTGTAACTTGAAGATGTTTTGGTAAACAGCTCAAATAACAAAAATTCTGTCTGTGTCCAAATATATATGCACCTAACGGTATGCATACACTGCATTAGCTATGCACAAGCGCACACACACATTGAATCTGGCCAGCTGTTAATCTGTTTCTGAGCGTAACTCAGTGAGACAGACACAGACTGACCCCAGACTATTGCTGTCTGGAGACATTTTGCAGACATGATTATGGAATCAGTTAGCTTCACGCTAAATTTGCCAGAGAAGGCCAGAGAAGAGGTGTGTGTGTGTGTGTGTGTGAGTGTGTGCTAAATTGAATGCCTGAACCAGAACAGTATGGTTCAGGTGGACCCTGCAGTGTGTAAATCCCCATGGTGACGGGACTCTCTAGTCCCCACTACAGCATAGGGCCGTGCATGCTGCCAAGGGAACGTCTATCTCTTCCAAATGGATTAAAATATGATTAAAATAAGTCACTGAGATACAGTGTTTTGTCTTCATTTTGGGTTAGGGGACTGACTATGGTTAATGTTAAGGGCTAGGGGTTATCGGGATAGTGTTTAGAAAATCAAATTTTTACGAGAGTCCCGCTTCCTGTTGAATAGTGTAACGATGGTCAAACAGCCAAACTTCTTTCAATCAATTCTTTTATTTGACCTGCAGAGAAGACCTGCAGAGAAGACATATAAAACACAATTCTTCTCTGTTCTGCAACTCTTGTGAATCCATTAAGATGGCGGCCATTTTCTGTACCACCGTCTATGTATATTTTACATCAGGATAATTTGCTTACAGAAAGAACACAAATTTCCCTCAAACATTACAAATAACAATTACAAACAACATGTGGAGCAACATACCTGCAGAGAAGACATATAAAACACAATTCTTCTCTGTTCTGCAACTCTTGTGAATCTGTGCGTTCAAAATAACATACAATAAATGTTCTGTTTCACATCATCACAATACATCACAATACATGTAAAAACAAACAGCACAGTACTACACCAACATTTTCACCCTACATTACAAGATTCTCCATACAAACAACAAAACACGAGGAGCGTTTTACATGCGCACATACCCATTAAGATGGCGGCCATTTTCTGGTACCACCGTGAGTACGGCAACAAGAGAAGGACAAAAGAACGCGCAGACCTGCAGTACACCCAAACTCCAAAGGGGGGCTCCAACAATAACCAGGGCTGCTCAAGCACGGCGAAACTCATCTACATTCACCACAACTAAACATACATTCCCAACTCTGTTACAATAGCACGGCTTGATAGTGGCATGCATGTACACAGTCACACACACACACACACACACACACACACACACACACGCACACACGCTCTAGCCTTTCAATATAAGCCTGTGATGACTAGGCTACTGAATTCATTTATTACCATAGAGGCTCTTCCCAGGTGCACTTCTCTCCTTGAGTTTGTATTGGACAATTTGATTTGAATTGGCAGGGCCCTCTGTGTCTAGTTCAATTATGAGAGAAGGTTCAACCACAGTGTATGTTATATTTAAACATATTGGAAAATGGGATATAGTGTTTGCGCAATGTTTTGGATACATGTGGCAGTGTATTACATATCTGATTGGACAGTCCCAGTTATATAAGAGGATATATAGCAGTGGGACTGCACTGTTGGTCTAGTAAATGATGCAGTGAATCTAATAATAAAGTCCATTCTCTCTATTGCTCTTATGAGACCCAATTAGACCTCTGGACTACAGAATTATCATGAAGACCTGTGTGTGTGTGTGTGTGTGTGTGTGTGTGTGTGTGTGTGTGTGTGTGTGTGTGTGTGTGTGTGTGTGTGTGCTTGCGTGAACGGGTGTTGAGAGCAATATCTAAAATATCGGTGCATAATTCATGAATTGGGTCACTGTACTGTACATCCCAGTATATTACATAAACAAGAACACACACACACACACACACACACACCTACACACCCCGCTGCTCCTCTCTCCTCTGTCCTCTCTTTGATGTGCATACACAGACCTTTACATTTCATGGAAGAAGGCAGGGAAGCGTACGTGCTGTGTCCACGTGAGTGTAGATTGAGAGAGACATTCAATTGAAGTTATCCAGGAGTGAGGAAAGTAGTGATTACCCTCTCCTTGCACCATCTTATCCTTCCCCCCCCCTCTCTCTCTGTTTCTCTCTCTCTCTCTCTCCCTCCCTTCCTCCCTCTGTCTGTTACTTACCATCTCACTATGTGGCCGTCCATAGAACGCACCGCTAATGCACTTTTGTGTTTCTTGTCAGATTGGCCTTTTGTCTGATTTCATTCACGCATGCACACTCTCTCTCTCTCTCTCCCTCCTTCTTGTACAGTAGGATCCCTGAGGATGTGTAGGTGGTGTAGGCGATGAGACAGGTGTCAAAGGGGCCTGCCATTTCAGAGCTGTGTGTGTGTGTGTGTGTGTGTGTGTGTGTGTGTGTGTGTGTGTGCGTGCGTGCGCGCGTGCATGCCGCAATTCAATTCTTAGTCAGTGGCAGAGAGAGAGAGAGAGAGAGAGAGAGAGAGAGAGAGAGAGAGAGAGAGACAGAGAGAGAGAGAGAGAGAGAGAGAGACAGAGAGAGACAGAGAGAGACAGAGAGAGACAGAGAGAGACAGAGAGAGACAGAGAGAGAGAGAGAGAGAGAGAGAGAGAGAGAGAGAGAGAGAGAGAGAGAGACCACAACCTGATATTATTTCAGTTCCAGACAAGCTCAATGGGATTGCTCACATATTTGATTCCTATTTATTAAGGCAGATCAGTGGTGCCTCTTACATGTATCAGATGTGGATCCACGGACCCACTTTCATGTTTGTCATACACTGGTGGTGGTGATGGTGGTGTGTTCATCAAAATCCTAGCCCATTCAACAATTCTTTGGGAGTGTGGGGCGGGGGGGGGGTTATGCAATATGCAAACATATAGTACACTGGGAACTTAGTTTCTTGTGTTAACACTAGAACAGCCGTGCCTTTTTTACCTACTAAAAGACCCCCTCTTTACAATGCTCAAGCTGCTATTTACACACAACGACCACTAGCTGGCCGCTTGTAAATCACATAAACTAGCTTCCTACACAGAAAAACTGCAAAATATCTTTATATTAGCTTATCCTGATGTGATTTTGAAAATGCAAGGATACTGGGTGGTGGAACGCACATATCTAGGAAAAGTCATGAAAGGAGGGTCCTGAAATGTGATCGAGTGCAAAGATATCACATTTTTCTTTACTCACAGGGGTCAAATGACCCCTCGTGGCTGCACTAGTGTTAATCGATCTATGGAGGCGCATAGGTCCCGTAGGACCGCTATGGGAGCATCCATTTCAACAACACCTCACACAAAAAGGTTGGTATTGAAAGATGCATTCAAATGCATCTTTGCATGCACGCACATGCATGCACACACACACACACACACACACACACACACACACACACACACTGACCCACACACACTCAGAAGGATATCACATATCAGAAGTTGATTTAATCTCACAGCATTTATTCATTTTAGCTTCCTCAGCCATATGGTATACCATCTCTCTCTCTCTCTCTCTCTCTCTCTCTCTCTCTGACTCTCTCTCTGCCTCTCTCTCTCTCTGCCTCGCTCTCTCTCTCTCTCTCTCTCTCTCTCTCTGACTGAGAATTGATTTTTGATGGAAACCCCAAGGACCTCATACATTACCTATTCTAGACTTTACCACACACACACACACACACACACACACACACACACACACACACACACACACACACACACACACACACACACACACACATCCCCATTCATTTTCTCTCACACCTCTCTGGTCCATAATAAAAGTCTGACTGACCGCAGCACATTTCTGCTCTTTCAACAACACCTAACCATCAGTCATACATTGGCTATCTCCTTTTTACAAGAGGAAGGCCTACACATACTCACTCACTCACGCACACACTCACTTACACACACACACACACACACACACACACACATACACACACATACACACACGACACACATACATACACACACACACACACACACATACACACCTATGCCACTTAGAGAGTTCAAGGGATGTTTCTTTTAAGTCTCTTACTGCAGGGTGTGTGTGTGTGTGTGTGTGTTTGTTCTAACCCTAACCACCAAACCTTTGTCAAGTGTAGTCCATACGCTTTGATCAGCATTTTCATCAAAGTGATTCGTTAAATAATTAAATTATTAATTGTTAATTTGTTTCAATGTGCAGTGCAGTTCAAGGATGAAGTGTTGATTAAGAGTGTCTGTGTCTGTTGTTGACAAAACTCCTGAATTAAACATGAGACCCATGCTTTCTCTAAAATACCAACCCTCAGCCCTGACACACTTGGGCACTAGTGTTGTGCTGTGTAAGGCCAACCCATCCGTTGGTCGGTGATGAGGTGAGGTTCCCCCACAGTGTAAAGCGCTCGGGGTGGGAGAAGGTCTATATAAATTCAATCTATTATTAATGGTCACTATGAAAGGATTGCTACGGTCACAGCAATATGGTTCCCTTCAGACACAGGAGATGGAATTTGAGCCATATTGCTTTGCCTATCGCTTCGCCACTTCCACCCTTCCACCCCCACTTTGTGAATGTGCAAAATAAATAACTAAATAAAGTTCTGGTTATAGAAATAGCCATCTGAGGGTTTTCTTCAACAAGAACAAAAGACAATAGGTTGACGTAGTTGGAGTGGACCAGTATGACACAGAACTCGCACAACCAATAGCAACTCCTCTCACACAGTCTGTAACAAACACTGACCCAATCAGAGAGTTCTGATAACGACACTGAGTGACCGTTCTAAATTGTATTTATTTTAACGTGATAGTTTATTACGGGTAAGGGACTCAACATTTGCCTCTGAGTTATATTTGTTGTTGCATATATGTTAAGTATGCAAACCTGTTCTTATCGATGCCATTTTTCAGGTTTTCTGCTCGAAATCACATGCCCACAGTGAATATAGAATATCTCCACAATCACAAGGGCCTTCATAATGACCTTGGTATCAAATGAAAGCTAACACCTGTGGGGTGTTACACCTGTGTAGGCGGACAACCGAATTGTGCCATTTGGAGACATTTTGTGTATTCAGTGTATCAGACTTTCTCATGTATCAAGACTGTACAATTTATTATATTTCATTGACATATCACTATAGGTATAAATTGCATCCAAATCCAACTGTTTAGACTCTGTTTCCATCAAGCAGGGCCCTCATGCGCGATTTTCTGTGCGCTCCTATTGCGCAATGGCCTCGTTTTCACACCAGCTCCGTTTACGCAGTGAATTTTCTCCCGAACCCATTGGTCAAAATGTCATGATTCACCACTCATTTGAAGCGTCAGAGCCAATAGAATCGAGCAGAGGCGGAAAAAATTACTTTCTATGTGACATGGCTGTAAACAAGGGCTTGTGACTCGCACTGTGTTTACCGGGCGACGAAAAAAACGATATGGACATTTAGAATGGAATCTAATGAATCGTTTGCGATATCGATGAACATTATTGATAAAGGTAAGCTCTTTATATCTGTTATATTAAACATAGACCCGAGTATCGCCCCCTCGGTGGGGCGGTGGATACATAATGACATGATGACCATCTATTAGTTTATAGGACTTCGGAGTGTCTAAGTAAGCTCCAATGGGAAGCTATTTATTTCTAATACACCACTTTATAGCTACAATCAGTGGCTTGGTTGAGTGGGTTGTCAACCGCGTCACAGCCATCCCCCCTACACACACACAGAGACACATGCACACACGTACACAAACCTCCATGGGGTGTGTGTAGTTTGATTTTAGAGGAGAGTGAAGCTGTCTCCACTCAATCAGAATGGGCCCCTAGTGAGCAGGAAGGAGAGAATGCGCCAAATGCTCACAGCCAGGATAATGGGCTCTGAAATAGAAGACCATCTTTTCCTCATCCTGGCATCTCAGAAAGGAAGAAACACACACACACACAATCTCATTCTACCAGCTTTCCCCCTTAAAACATACGTTTAACTTCTGTCCAGAATTGTGTTAACAATTTAACTTTCAGAACCGCTTAACAGTGTTTTTAAAGACGCAAACAGTTTACATAGACAACATTTCTTGAACAGACTTTCATGGAGATTTTAGCGTCTCTGAATCTTGCCAAACTTGGCAATGTGCATTCCACAAAGCTAGTTATTAGTAAACGTTAGATAATAATATTCTCTGACAGCTTTGTATTCTCTGTTAACATTCGCTAATGTCCCCAGCTGGCCAGATGACTAAGTGTCCTTGGGCAAGACACTGAACCCCAAATTGCTCCCAGTGAGCCGGCCGGCGCCTTGCATGGCAGCTTGCCGCCATTGGTGTGTGAATGTGTGTGGGAATGGGTGAATGAGAGGCCGTTGTAAAGCGCTTTGGATAAAGGCGCTATATAAGTGCAGTCCATTTACCATTTACCATTAAGTTGTCTCTCATTGATCTCACTTGCAGTTCTGACAGTGACGCTCTGAGTTTGTTGTTAACTTTTGTCAGCCCGGTTACCTTAACTTCCATTGTGCTTACGGTTGGCTTCAAACAGCTGATTTCCTCTCGCAGTATGTCCAGTGTCTAGTTTATTGAGTTTCTCCAGACAGCGCAGCTTTTCTTCAAAGAGTAGGAGTAAGAGTATTCTGTGTCAGAAGGTTTGGGTCTGTCAGGTCAAGTAGCTCTTGGCTTTTCCTTTTTTGTGAGTCTTTTTTCTTTTTTGTGCTTTGCCAATATATGAATTTGTGGTGTCTGTGTGAGTTGATATGTCTAGCGGGGACTCCACATTTAACTGTCTAAGATGATATCATTTAGCTAGGCATTATTTCCTTCATAAGCTCCTGACTCTGCGTGGCGCATGCCGCATTTCTTAATAACAATTGACACTGTGCTTCTTTGACAATGTGTGAGAGGAACTGATGTGCTGTTGGTGCTTGTTGGTACGTGCAGGCCACCGTAATGTGGATTTAGAGCACCACAGTTTATCTGTGGTCTTTTATGCACATGCACACACACACGCACACGCACAAATGCACGCACAAATGCACACGCATACACACGCACGGACACACACACACGCACACACACACAGACACACACACACACACACACACACACATACTTACTACGGCCCTGTGTTTCTCTCTCTCACCCACTGTGTCTCACACAATTTTCCCAGAGACAATAGAGCAGACCAAGCTATAGTGATTTCCCCAGCTTCTGTCGGGAACAAACAAACAAACACACACACACACACACGCACACACACACACACACACACACACGCACAAACAAACAAATAACAACAGACAAACAATAGACTGACACTCCAGCAATATAACAAAAGGGTCCAGCAACAACACTCAAACACGCAGAAAAACAGCTTTCTGTTCTGCCTGACTATCTGGATATCTGCGCTCCTCAGAGAGAGATTGGCCTGTCTCTGTCTGTCAAACACATACAAACACTCTCCGGCTGTCAGGGTAAGACAGGCAGAGGCACAAGAATGCAGATAGAGGAAAAGAGAAGGGTGCTTCCCTGCACTGGTGACTCCCTGCGTTCTTCCATTAAATATAAAGCTGTGTGTGTGTGTGTGTGTGTATATATGTATGTGTATATATACAGTTAGGTCCGTAAATATTTGGACAGTGACACAATTTCCATAATGTTGGCTCTGTACGCCACCACAATGGATTTGAAATAAAACAATCGAGATGTAATTGAAGTGCAGGCTTTCAGCTTTAATTCAAGGGGTTGAACACACATTTTTCAGGAGCTCAAAAGTAATTGGACAAATTAACATAATCATAAATAAAATGTTAGTTTTTAATACTTTGTCGAGAATCCTTTGCAGGCAATGACTGCCTGAAGTCTGGAACCCATGGACATCACCAAATGCTGGGTTTCCTCCTTTGTGATGCTTTCCCAGGCCTTTACTGCAGCTGTCTTCAGTTGCTGTTTGTTTGTGGGTCTTTCTGCCTTTAGTTTTGTCTTCAGCAAGTGAAATGCATGCTCGATCGGGTTAAGATCAGGTGATTGACTCGGCCATTGCAGAATATTCCACTTCTTTGCCTTAAAAAACCCCTGGGTTGCTTGTGCAGTATGTTTTGGGTCATTGTCCATCTGTATTGTGAAGTGCAATCCAATCAACTTTGCCGAATTTGTCTGAATCTGAGCAGACAGAATATCCCTAAACACTTCAGAATTCATCCGTCTGCTTCTGTCTTCTGTCACATCATCAATAAACACTAGTGACCCAGTGCCATTGGAAGCCATGCATGCCCATGTCATCACACTGCCTCCACCGTGTTTTACAGATGATGTGGTATGCGTCGGATCATGATCCGTTCCAAGCCTTCTCCATACTTTTTTGGTAAACAGCCGTTTGAATCATGATGATTAGTCTGACAATCAAGAACCAGCGATAAGTCCTAAAATGGTGACAGGTCCACAAGTCCCTCCACACAATGGGAGGCCGTGTATAAAGGAGCTGTGCTGTCTCCACCCCCCGAGGTCTCCCTGGCCTATGCCGGGGGGGGGGGGGGGTAATCAGGAGAAAAGATAGACTTTTCTCACTCAGTTCAGATTAGAAGAAATGAGGCTGGCAGGAGCCAGGAGTGTGTAAAGGAGCGCGTCTTGTTACCAAGTGAGTCAGTGCAGTCATGCCCAGAGGAGTGTTGCGTTCCTTTATCGCTAAAGACAGACGGCAGTGAGCGTTGTCCTGTGATGCGTAAAGATGTATGGGTGGTTGTCATTCCCCTGCTAGGGGGGCCTCCACGTGACAGTAAATCCTCTGGAACTTAATTTGCCTGGTACATGTGTTGCTGTAAGTAAGAGTAGCGACCCCATTGGTCGCTACTCCGAAACAGCAGTTTCTGTGCTACGGCCAGGAGGAGCTGCTCGGAGCACGTCCCTCCTCTGTTGGTCTGTTCATCCGACCTGACCAGGACATGAAGTCCCTGTAGGGATGAACAGGGTGAAGATATTAATAAAGCGTACGCGCCTGTCCACCTCTCTGTCGATCAGCGCGTAAGCTTTAATAATATCTTCACTCCACGATCATCTAGTCTGGTCTGGCGCCTGCGCCGTCAGTTGTTCTTCCTGCACACTGATACACACAGATCCAGGATCCAGCAGCGTCGTCGCTGTCGCGCAAACAATCCCGGCAAATGTTTGACTTGCCCCGGGGGGCAGTCGGGCAACCGTTGATGTCAAACCCTGATGGATAAAGTAACGCAGTGCAGAGCTTGATAATGTTGACATGGGCGGTGCTCATTGAGTCTGACCATATTATGCCAGTCATTGAACGTCATTCGTGAACTGCCCCCCCCCCCTCCCCCTCCCTGTAAAGATGCATCTGAAGCCACAACCGTGCGTGAGAAGACTCTCCCCATGAGGCAGCCTCTTAGCAGGCGCGAGGGGTCTCTGTCTCGAGGGGTCAAGGTTTTAGTGCTGTTAGCAGACAAGCTCTGATGGGGAGCATGCCTATGTTCCCCGGGTCCTATGTTCCCCGGGTCCTATGTTCCCCTGTTCCGCACTTCCGAAAAAGGGTTCTATGTTCCCCGCTTCCGAAAAAGGGTTCTATGTTCCCCGCTTCCGAAAAAGGGTCCTATGTTCCCCGCCTGCCGTTGTGTCAAGCGACCTCATGTGTCGTTATGTGGTACTGCATGAGAGTTTGATTTTTTTTTTTTTTTTTTTTTTTTTTGGGGGGGGGGTCTTAAGATGACTTGGAAATAATGAAGAACACAATGAATGTCATAGTATTGTCTCAGCATTTTATATAACTCCCTAGATAGATCATTTTCGAGATGGAATTGAAAATCTTATATTCCTAAAAGAACACCAGTGATATATATATATATATATATACACATTATTAAATATTTTTTCTATATTTTTGTCAAACGAAATCAAATAAATACAGTAGAGATATCAATCCAAAATATAGGCTTTTATTGCAACCAACAACAACAAAAAAAAAACTATGTTTGTGCAAACATGGTGTTTGTTTCCAAGACCAAGCATCAAAATGCCAACCTATGGGACAATACTGTACATCCCATTGGCAGGACGTCACGTAACAGCGCAGTGTGTCTCTAGGTTACAGTGTCACATATCCCATAATATGAAGTAACTAGCCAGTTTTCGTAGCACAGTGAGTGACGTCTTCGAAATCGAAAACACAGGCTATAGTGAGACGCGCGTCAAAAAAGGCTCACAGGCGGAAACTACATCCCGAACGATAGTAATAATATTAGTTCCCACTTCACACGAGATAGATAGATTAGATAGTTTGACTGTGTGATAGATAGATAATTTGATATTTTGAAAGTGTGATCGATCGATAGATAGTTTGATTGTGTGATAGATAACTTGATATTTTGAAAGTGTGATAGATAAATCGATATATCAATAAAGAAAAGAGTGTAAAAAGAAACAACTTGCATTGCTGTCATGCTAGCGTAGTGGTTAAGGCTGCGGACTGGAGTTCCAAAGGTTGCGAGTTCGAGACTTGACTAAGTCATTCATTTTTTTTTTTTTTTACATTTAACCGAAGATTTCATGCAAAGGTTTCAAACACCATTGTAATCGTGTCAGTTCTTGTAAATTAGCATGCACCATAATTTTATAGCCTACAATACTTTTTTAGATGAGATTTTAGATTAGATTCAGACAACGAAATGCAGTAAAAAGTGCGCCTGAAGAGGGATTCGAACCACTGATATAAAATGACGATTAAATCCTATGGCAGCAGTCAATACCACTAGGCCATTGTGGCGATATGACGGTTTGTAGCCTGCTGCGGATATCACCACAGTAGTAATATTCATTTATTAAAATATGAACATATAACAATAACTGGGGCTAGTATGACCTACGCATTTAATCGGTCAGCAATTTCTTGCCAAACCATTCCCCTCGCCTTGTTAATTGCGGCAGTATTGCACTATTTTACATCTTATTTTTCCGTCTTCATAAAAATCAATAATTCGGAATGCTGCGCAAATGTAGTACCCCTGCAGAGTGGAGTATCTTCATTTCGACAGATCGACACTTCAGGGCTTTTTATGTCTGCGTGCACGCGCCCATATCGAAGATTTGTAAGCCTGTCTTCTGTGAACACTGATGACACAAGGCTGATCCTCGTTCGAGGAATCACCTGAGGCTTGATTTCCAATCTCGAGTTCCCTGAGCGCCGCTATACTGATCCACCTTTAGTGGAATGACCCGCTGATTAGTCACTTTTACAACGAGGTATGACTTGTAAGGATCATGCATTTGTGGAATGAGCAACACAGCTAAACGTGTGGGTAGCGGCCCAACATTTGCAATTGTATGCATGGATTAAAGAAATATTTTTTCTATATTTTGGTCAAACGGAATCAAATAAATACAGTAGAGATATCAATCCAAAATATAGGCTTTTATTGCAACCAACAACAACAACAAAAAAACTATGTTTGTGCAAACATGGTGTTTGTTTCCAAGACCAAGCATCAAAATGCCAACCTGAGACAATACTGTACATCCCATTGGCAGGACGTCACGTAACAGCGCAGTGTGTCTCTAGGTTACAGTGTCACATATCCCATAATATAATCCCTAAGTAACTAGCCAGTTTCCGTAGCACATAGAGTGTGACACATCCTCTTTCACACATCAAATCCTCGGGGGATCCTGGCATACAGAGATGTAGTCTCTTTCACTCTAGTGTTTTAGTAGTCAGGCACAGCAACAAACAGCAACAAACATAATAACAATAGCAATATTTAGGCCAATAACAATAACAATAACATAATAATAACAATAACAATAATAATAATAATAATAACAATAACACAATTAGGCCAATAACAATAATAATAATAACAACAACATAGGCCAAAGTGCTATCAAAATAAATGTGGAAATCTAGCCCATACGGACGCTACGGCTGACAGCCCTCCAGTACGAAGCCAGATCTCTGAGGCCCTGCATGTACTGTCCTTTCAGCCTCAGTAGACGGGCCTCCAACTCCCTCCACTTCCGTCTCCTTGTTGGGGGAGCGTGGCCTCTGTCTGCCATCCCCAGCTTACCCTCTGCAAGCGTTTGCTGATCCTTCAGGTGCCGAAGGAATTTCCAAAGTGAAGGATGGCGCACTTGGACAGCATCGTTCAGAGTACGATGATAAGCTAGAACAAAAATACAGAATTATAACTTATTAGCCTATTAATGGCCTATTAATGTGCAAACTGGTTCTACATCTGCAGGCTGATCTACTAACGGTGTGCAGTGAGGATTGTTGATCTTTCCAATGTAGAAGATAGCGGGCCTTATTTGAAGTATAGCCGAAAACAAGTATATCTCAACTTCCCCTGTGTGTGAACTTCAATTAGTATTCGTTATTTGGGATCTTAGTAAATCAGGCCCTAAATGTTATTAGTTTGGCATGAACATTTTGACATTGAACATTTTCCCCTCTGTGTCTCCTCCTTTCACAATTTTAAATCCTTTCTTAATCCTTTCTCAATCACGGTGCCCGCCCATGATTGGACTGATGTTACGTCCATCATCATTAGCGCGCTTTAATCCTTTCTCAATCACGGTGCCCGCCCATGATTGGACTGATGTTATGTCCATCATCATTAGCGCGCCTGTACGTGGCAACTCGTCCACCTGTTTAAAGAGCCCTCCTGTCCTCTGCTGTGTTTGATGTTTCGTTAATTTTTGTTTCGGCTCATAGTTAAACCTCGATATACGCACAGGCCCAGAGGTGATAGGATAAGAATGAATTAACCCATAATTAGCAGACAATATTATATTAACAATATAAAATAATTAACTTAATACTTCAGATTTAGTTATTAGATGAAATTATATTTTTTTTGTTCAGATCTGTCATTGTTACACTTACATTCAACATGATTATTGGTCCTTTGCTCCATGTTTCTTTCGAACACATTCCACATCGCTGGTGGGAAGGCCGCTCCAGGATGGACATATGTGTTACGAACATACGCAAGGAAGTCTTGTAACTCAGGGTGGTTCATCAGGGCACGCCTGGTGTTTCTGTGGTTGAGGAGAAGATCAAAATTGATCTGGACCAGAGGCAGAGGCAGGTGTCCTAAGGCCATCACCTTGAGATGAGATGAGATGAGATGAGATGAGATGAGATGAGAGATGAGATAACGTTTATTGCCATTTATACACATTAAGCATACACATATAGGAATTTGATTTGGCGTTACAGTAAGAGCATTTCTAAATGCAATGCAAACAAAACAACACAGGACAGACAGCAGTGCAGACAGAACACAACAAACCTTGCGGATGACTGCTGCCAGTGGATGGTCATGACGGAATGGACCAGCCAATCCAAGTGCCTGTACCCTCTTCCACAAGGCTTGGTTGAAATGGAAGTAGCATCCTCCGATTCTGGCTTGTGGCAACTCCGTTTCAAGAGCAGTTTTCAGCGCTTGCTCAAAGTCACAGATGACTTTACGCGGACGCCAAAGGTGGTGGGTGATTCTCCTGAGTGACGTTTTGACACACTGGAACACTTGTCGGTAGTGTCCAATTGTACGTTGCTCCATGAGGACATGTACAAGGGGGACAACGAAGCCATGAATGTCCCCGAGTATAGTAAATACTTGGTTGTATGGGCGTGGGCACGACTTGAATGTAGCATCCATGTATAATGTCCTGCAGTGTCGCAGCTGTCTCAGGTTGTCCTCTGTGGAAAACACTGCTATGCCCCACTCACTGTCTTGGTGCAGGAGGAAATGGTCTCTGCCCCATGTCTCAGCCCATTGACCGTCGATCCTTACATCATCAACGGTAGCTGGGACGGGAGGGATTACTGCAGCTCTGGCTCTGGCCATAACAGACCTAACTGAGGAGAATCTTTGAGGAGGTCGCCCGCGACCTCCACGCTGGATGGGACGGCCCCGCTGTAGACCTACGCACTCAGCATCGTAAATGCGTTTGATTGGTACTGTGGGTTCTCTCACCACCTCTCCAGTAATCACTTGGCGAAATTGCGCATTGTTCACCATTTGTGTATCGGGGGCATGCACATGTTCGCGGACCTCCCGAACTTCTATGTTGGGATTGACCCCCTCTACATCAAAGATGTTTGTAACCAGAACTGTCCGGCAGTCTTCTCTCCAACACCGCCACCGAATATTCTGTAAATTTGTGCGGTGTTTCTGGTACCTAAAATTATCCAGAACTAATATTTTCCCCCCTCGGTCTCCAGTAATTATTTGAGCCATTGTCACTACGCATGTGTTCCTCACATACCGGTATGTGAGGAAGTCTTGTAACTCAAGCTCAATTACAATTGACCTTAAAACAATTGATAGGGGGTGTTACGCCCTCTGGTGACTCGGAGTAGAAGGGCGCAACAGAGACACACTAAATATCAGAGTGCAACATTGTCCCCTGAAACGGACGGAGCGATATAAAAAATCATTTATCCCGGCTGCACTAAGACTGTTCAATGGCAACTAAAGTAGCAGTCGGGGTCAAGGCTCCTGAATCTGTATTTATTATTTATTTTAATCACCATCATCACTTTTTTAGTATTTTAATATAAATAACTATAGCCATCCTTTTAATCCACTTTTATATCAGATCTCACTGTTTTTTATATACTGTACATGGCTGGCCCAGTGTTGTTGTCTGTCCTTTATGTTGTGTTGTGTTGTTATGTGTGGTTTTTAGTGGAGTGGCGCGGCAAAATGAATTTCCCCACGGGGATAAATAAAGTATTTATCTATCTATCTATCTATCTATTATATCAATGTGTTTCTATGCAGTATCAATAGCATCTAATTTAGATTTTTTATTTTAGTTGTTTATCTAAAGAAAATAATATTTTAAAATAATGAATTATCTAAAACAATACATTAAAAACAATCTAAATGATATGCTACATTTAGCATATCATGCTACAATGATATGTACATTTCAAGCCTGCAAACTGCGACACTTTAAATGAATGTGCAATAACACTATGTGCAATATGACAACCCTAGGGTACATAAGGTTGCCGAGAATAGGAAATGTTAGAATAGGTATAGCATAGCATAGAGTACAGCACAGTGTTTTATTTGTACAGTATAGTATAGTGGATAGTGTACATAGCCTTTATTTATGTAAACCAGTACTATATCAATGACAATAAAGACCATTCATTGATTCATTCATTCATATTATCAATAGCATACCCCTTTTTTAGCATACTGAATTTCATTCTCAGATTTGATATAAAGACTATCAGAGTTGGGTCATTTGTGAAGACATTAATGTGTGAATAGAGCAGATTAATGTCTGAATAGAGCAGATTAATGTATGAATAGAGCAGATTAATGTATGAATAGAGCAGATTAATGTCTGAATAGAGCAGATTAATGTCTGAATAGAGCAGATTAATGTATGAATAGAGCAGATTAATGTGTGAATAGAGCAGATTAATGTGTGAATAGAGCAGATTGATGTCTGAATAGAGCAGATTAATGTCTGAATAGAGCAGATTAATGTCTGAATAGAGCAGATTAATGTATGAATAGAGCAGATTAATGTCTGAATAGAGCAGATTAATGTCTGAATAGAGCAGATTAATGTATGAATAGAGCAGATTAATGTTTGTCCATCAACGTCGAATTCTGACGTCTGCCGTGTGAGACCAGGCTGATTAGAGTTAGTAGATTTGTGACAGCCCCCCAGTGTGTCTGAATTGGAGTCCTAGTATACTGTACTTCCAAATGGTTTAGCATGGGGGGTCAGGTTCAGTACTAGATTTGGGCCGAGGTCCAATAGTGTCCTACCTACAAAAGGTTTTGTACATATAATCATTTTGTTCATATAATAATGTTGTACACATAGTAATCCACAGTATGATTATGTATTTGTGTATGTTGTTTAAAAAAAAAAACAATAAAAAAAAAACTAACAGTATAATTATGTATTTGTGTATGTTGTTTAAAAAAAAAAAAAAAAAAAAAAAAAAAACATGCAGTACTACATAACGACACCTGGGGTCGCTTGACACAACGGCAGGCGGGGAATATACGGAAGCGGGGAACATAGAACCCTTTTTCGGAAGCGGGGAACATAGAACCCTTTTTCGGAAGTTTTCGGAAGAGGGGAACATAGAACCCTTTTTTTTTTTTTTGCTAAGAAACAGGGGAACATAGGACCCGGGGAACATAGGACCCGGGGAACATAGGGATGACCCCCTCTGATGCAGAGAAGGAACCAGACAGGGTGCTATGACCTCCCACTGGGATTTCTGTTTGTTTAACCCTCCACATACCCTCTTTGCGGTCAAAAAACCTTTGAAAATGTATTGAGAGTTGCTCCTAGCTAGACCTTTAACTTCTACCGTGTCTTTTTTAGGGGCACCTCTCTGAGAGAGAGAGACTCATTTACACATTCCGTCAGCTAGAATCACTCCTCAAAGTCTTACACAAATACTAATACCTTATTCGGAAAAGCACAAATAATGTGGATGGAAACATACAGATTCGACCCGAAGTTGCTCATTATTATTCTGGGGGAAAAAGCCCTGATTGATATGGCATCAGCCATTATGTTTCTTCAAATCGATTCATATCATTGTGAATGGCCACAAGACAAAAAAATGCCCATTCTGTTTGCAACATAGGACTTTGATTTCACTAACTAGTCGTTTCATTTACTACACATTGAAAAGTGATGACTATTCAGGAGCCGTTCCCACCAAGTCAGTGCTGTCTTGATGTGAAACTCTCACATCGTCGCAAGTAGTAATTCACGTTTACCTAGCGAACTGCAGTGATGTTAAGAAGAAACACGAACACAGCATCATTGGAATTTAAGATTATTCCCTTCAACTGAAGGATATTTTTCTAGAATATCGTTTTTATTTCCAATGCAAAACAGAATCTTTGGAATTCTAAACAAATTAAAACAAGTTTCTGACAGTTCAATGTCCCCCCGTTACAGAGGGAGGGGTCCGGGGTGGTGGAGTTCAGACAGTTCAAAAAATGTAGTTTAGTCAAAGAAAAAAAGGAATTAAAAAGAGAGAGATGAACCGTACAGTATGAGGATGTGGAAAAATATGTCATAATTAATTATATGCCAATATTATGTTGCATTATAATTAGGTCTTCTATCTGAATACAGATACCGATAATTGTGTAGGTTGAACAGATACAGATAATTACTTCTCTGTACACCACTAACACACACAGTCACACACGCACGCACGAACACACACACACACACACACACACACACACACACACACACACACACATGCATAGTACCTGTCTCTTAATGAGTGAAAGCTGCTATCTGTGCTTTAAGGCCATTGCTGCTGTCAATTACTGAGGTGCTTGATTAAACAGCACTTCAGACCGTTAAGCTCTCAGGGTGACTCAACATGTGGCCAACCAATTACACACACACGCACACACACACTCTCACACACACACACACACACACACACACACACACACGCACATAGAACCAATTACACACTCGCTGGCTGGTTAATGTCTTGGCTCGGAACGAGAGGGAATTAACCGGTCCGGAGAACAGACTCATTCCGAGTTCGGAATTTAGAACTTTTTCCACCTCCTCCTCCTCCTCCTTATCCTCCTCCTCTTTTTTTCCATTCTGCATAGCCATGGTTTTGGAATTGAGCAGTTCATTCAAGCGGGGACAGATATGTGTGGAATGAAGGGACGAACACAATGGAGAAAGAAAGAAAAGAGGTTGGCAGAGGGGATGAAGTTCTAGCACAACGTCGGTCTTTTCTTCTGTGCAAGGGCAAGAAAGAAAAAATGTTGGCTGCACAAAAAAAAGCAACAATAAGCCTTCTAAATGCAGTCAGCTGAATCCGGATAGATATATTCTGCTTTTATTTCCCACAATAGGAGGAATTTAGGAGGTGGGCAGGGGGCTGGCAGGTGGTGGGTAGAGGCAAGAGAGCAATGAGATGGTAAGAAAGAGAAAGACGTAGAGACAAAAGGACTAAACTCAAATCTGATCTTCACCCCTCCCTTCCTTATCTCTCTCTCTCTCATCTCTCTCCCCCATTGTCATTCCTCACCCCCTCCCTCTCTCATCTCGCTCTCCCCCCCATTTCTCCCCGATGTGGCTGTGAGGTTCGCCTCCACTGGATGGTTGGCTAACCACTCAGTCTGCTAACTTGTGTGAAGTGAGAAGCCAATGGCAGGGCAGGTGGGGGGGGGGGTTTGAAACAAGGGAGCGATTGAAGGAGTAATCCCCTGAGTTTGTTTATCTCCTTTATTTCTCAAGGGCTCTGAAGAGGAAAATTAGTCTGGAAAAGTCTATTCTCTCGTCTCCTGTTCTCTTTATTCCTCCCTCTCTCTATTTGTTCCTTACCTCTTTCCTCCTTTCCTCTCCTCTCCTCCCCTCTCCCGGAGGACCTCCCCTCATATTGACGCATTCTTGTAAATACTTGGCAATTGCATGGAACACATTGACATGTAAAAGGGAGAATGTTTCTATGCTTTCCTTTTCCATTTAATTCACTTCGCCAGTGTTTTGTGGCCTTTAGTATCTAGACTTGAATGTAGAGTTGTCTGTTCACTAGTCTGTGTGATTAGTTCAAGTCTTTGTACACTGTAGCATGTAGGTACATGATCTCTATGGTCCTTTCTCTACAAATGCATGTGTATGGGAGACAAAAACAATCGAAAACCTCCACAAGTCATTATTCAACTCATCTTTAAAATAGGGGAGAGATAAACTGAGGTGGCTGATAAGAGCATGGTGATAAGATGCGATGGATTGACCCAGCTACTGTAAAATGAACCCCTGTTGTACACGTACGTTCTACACAATACGTTCTACCTGCAAAATAGCAAACAGGGTGCATGCCAAACAAAGAAGGAACTTTCGACTGAGTTTCATAAGAGCTGAATAGCTTATTTTGAGATACATAATGTCACAACTCAAACCAAATCTGACTTGGTTCAAACTATTTAACTCAAGATCCATCACCTCCCCTGTCCTCCTCTCGAGTCCTACTGAAACTGTCACAGGGAAATTGTTCGAAAAATGTCTTTAATACAATAATCATGATATTATGTTCACTGAAGACTGTATGAATAACAAGAAGGGTATGTGATTAACACTACAGGTGCTAGATGAAGAGTGACTTTCACTCCCTTCTCTCCAAGGCCAACATGAGCTCACATAGATAGACCATAATCTGTACTCATGTGATGTTGTGTGAGAATTGTATGCTGAAATTACAAGACCAACCAACCCCATGGAGGGAGGGGGGGGCATTTGTACTGAATCCTATGTTGACTGTACAGAGAGCCCTCCTGCAAGATTTAAATAAACACTCTGAAATGATTGATAAAGCTTCAGCCTCCATTGCTTATTAATCAACTTAACAGAAATGTAGAGGACGATTGAGAAAGGATCTATCTGAGCTCTCCCTGTCGGTCTCAGGAGGAGTGGAGTTGAAACACCTTCTCAGGGGTTGAGTAGGTGTGTAGTATGTACTGCAATTGCTGGGTGAGCCTCACTGCTTCTGTATTGGCAGACATGTAGACAGTGTGTGTGCGTGTGTGTGTGCGTGTGTGTGTGTGTGTGTGTGTGTGTGTGTGTGTGTGTATGTGTGTGTGTGTGTGTGCGCGTGTGTGTGTGCGTGCGCGTGTGTGTGTGAGAGAGTGTGTGTGTCCTCTGCAGACGTTTAGTGTGAGCTGGATGTAATTAGTGTGTGTGTGTATTTGTGTATTTGTTTTCTCTGCAGGCCTTCTCTGGGAACTCGAACACGGAGAGCGTGGTGCGCCACGATCTGCAGCAAGGCATTGTGGGAAGGTTTCTGCGTCTCGTACCATTGGACTGGAGTGAGGAGGGACGGATCGGCCTTCGTATAGAGGTCTACGGCTGCTCTTACTGTGAGTGTACACACACACACACACACACACACACACACAGACCACACACACACACACACACACACACACACACACACACACATACCTAGTTAGTGTAGAGTAGTGGGGATTACTCACCCAATCCAATATTTTGGCTTGACTATCAAGTGTGTCATTGATTTTCAACAATGTTGACATTTATTTACATTTTTCGAATAAATGTCTGAACATTTTGATTGGTTGCCGAGTTGTTACCGCTTTCACCAGCTGCTGTCACATATTCTGTGTTCATGCAATGGAGCATATAACTTGTTCTCACAGCAATATTCATCTACATAATGAAACATCTTCCAATAATGCATTGGTAGAGATATTATAGAGAAATGACAACTTTTACCCTGTTCATAAGATGCACATTATCATTAAGATGTTACAACTAGGCATCCGCAGAGTCCCATGGCTGTTTCCCCTTTCGAATCTAATCAGGGCTGGCATTCATTATGAACTAATTCCATCAAGGAGAGAAATGAAGATGGAATTACATGAAGATGGAACTGTCAAAACACACACACACACACACACACACACACACACCCCCACACAAATACCACCATGTGAGCCCACTCACACTTCCAACCAACCTCTCATTCTATTAAAGGCTGCCAAATTGATTTTGATAACACATTTCAATTAGGGCTCTGCATAAATTACTCTGCATACATCTTTTATTCCGGTGATTACACAGTGTGTGTGTGTGTGTGAGTGTGTGTGAGTGTGTGTGTGTGTGTGTGTGTGTGTGTGTGAGTGTGTGAGTGTGTGAGCGTGTGAGCGTGTGTGAGTGTGTGTGTGTGTGTGTGTGTGTGTGAGTGTGTGAGTGTGTGAGTGTGTGAGTGTGTGAGCGTGTGAGCGTGTGAGCGTGTGAGCGTGTGTGTGTGTGTGTGTGTGTGTATCAATCATGCCAGTGAAGTGATTATCCAGCTTTTCTATTACATTTCCTCTGCCATGATGAAAGACGGGTAGATGTAGCTTTGACAAATGTGTCGGCGAATCAAGACACATTAGCCTACTCATTCACACACTGTAAACACCAATATACACATATACTGTACACAACAATATACACACATAGTGTATGTAGAACACACACACACACACACACACACACACACACACACACACACCTAACAGCTATTCTTCAAGATCAGATAAAAACCTTCTCATGCATTTCATTTTCTCTTCCCCGTTTCCCCGTTTCTATGTGACTTTGAAAAGGAACACATGCACCGACTGAAGATAAATACAATTTACCTTTATGAATAGTGTGTTTTGCACATTCGAAGCCTATTGAAGTGCTGTCAAGGTGAATAATGCTGGACACAGATAGAGATATTTCCCAGGTATTTTGTGATTGATATAAATGAAGTCTGGCTGGGTTGGAAATGTATCATTGCTTACACATGCATAGACACACACCCACCCACCCCCCCCCACACACACACACAGAGAGACACACACACACAGAATACATTAGGATGTATCATCAATCAGTCTGCCTAAGGTGCTTTCTAATGATTTTCCTGTCAAAGCTTGTATGTCTGCCATTCACTCAGCCAACCAGGGAGTGCATATCCCTCCCTATCCAGCGCCCCATCCCTCCAGCTCTCCATCCCTCCATCCCTCCATTTCTCCATCCCTCCATCTCCCCATCTCTCCCTCACCACCATTCACTTAAAACACTGTTATTCCTCCTCCCACCCTCCCTCCAACCATCCTTCCCTAATTCACTCTAAAGAAGATGTGTCCCTTCCCTTCTTCCTCCTCCACACACACACACACACACACACACACACACACACACACACACACACACACACACACACACAAGGAGAGGGGAGGAGAGAGAGCCAGGCCAGGCCAGCTATAGGAAACAAGAAAAGGAGGAATGTGAGCCTAACCAGCCAGACAAACAGGAGGGGGGGGGAGAGCTTTTGTGCTAGAACTTCACCTGTGTGTGTGTCTGTGTACAAAGAAACACACACACATTCATTCCAGAGGCTCATCTTTATTATATATTTATATATATATAGTTCATCTAAAGTAATCAGTCATTTTTTGAGAGTAGCTTTCCCAACACTAGAGAAAGGTTCAATGGAAGGTGAAGTTCTAGCACAAAAGCTCTGCTTTGTCCAACATGTGACAGAAACGCTCTGAAATCACTGGGAAAATGATGGAGCAAAGTTGGGAGACAGGAAGCAGTGAGGGGATAAATAGTGATAAATAAATAGTGACTTGTTTTGGGGGGGAAATGTGTGTGAGTAATGACAGTAGCTCACTCCACTGCTACATGCCAAAAAAGTAGTTAACTACTGATTGTAATTGAGTTTAATTACCACCAAGCTACTGCAAAATGTATGTGCATGCGAGTGTGTGCGTGCGTGTGAGCGTGTGCGTATGTGTGAGTGTATGCGTGCGTGCGTGCGTGTGTGTGAGCGTGTGCGTGCGTGCGTGCGTGCGAGCGTGTGTCAGTGCTGGCAGGGGAAGTGGGAAGTCGTGATTCACCCTGCTGAGACATTAACATGATCATTTACATTTTAATGAAGAGAGGATCAACAGGAATCAATCGTCTCCAGGAACAGTTAGACGAAGATGACAGAGAGGTAGAGGAGAGAGAGGGGTGGGGTGGGGTGGGGGTGGGGGGGTGAAGAGACAGAGATTGATGTTCTCCTTGAGTTGACACAAACATAATCGATATCCAGTAGTCTCTGCAAGCATTGTATCACATGTGACAAAGATGGACATGTTTACCATGTGTAACGTGTTTGTGTGTGTGTTTGTGTGTGTGTCTGTGTGTGTGTGTGTGTGTGTTTATCTGCTCCAACAGACACCTGGTGGTATACAGTGACACTAATGCTTTATCCTATTTGTCGTTTAACCGAGAGGGCGTGTGTGTGTGTGTGTGTGTGTGTGTGTGTGTGACAGTGACTGATCCGATCAGTAGTAAGCCCTCTTATCTGGACCTCCCTGCTACTCCTGTACCCTCTTTTACTGTCCACTCAAAGGACACAATGTGACACACACACACGCGCGCACACACCCTCTTCCTCACTATCCACTCAGACAGATGTTCAGATGATGCTGAGATTGGAGCAGCACTGAAGCACTGTATTTTATTCAACCTCTCTCCGTCTCTCTCTCACTCTCTCCCGCTTCCTCTGCTTCATATCTGTTTCCTCAATCACTGACCTCCTCCATCTCTCCCTTTCCGATTATATTTTCTCAACCTTAACATGATTTCATTCATGATCTGTTATTTTCTCTCACTCTCTCCCCTCTCTCTCCACCCCTCTCTCTCTCTTCCTCAGGGGCCGACGTGATCAACTTTGACGGACAGGGGGTGATCTCGTACCGCTTTAAGGTGCTTTTTAAATGCATTTTGCCTTTCACTGTCACTATACAGATATTTTGGTTACACTTTATCTTGAAGGGTTATGTGTAAGGTAGACATTACATAATGTAGATATAACATGTGTATATGGTAGATATAACACGTGTATAAGGTAGATATAACGTGTATAAGGTAGATAGACATAACGTCTCCACAAGGACGACATGACACCTGAACTAGGATGTCCGTGTGCCACCAGGTGAAGAAGATGAAGATTATCAAGGACGTGATCGCTCTGAAGTTCAAGACGTCGGAGAGTGAGGGCGTGATCCTGCATGGAGAGGGACAGCAGGGAGACTACATTACGCTGGAGCTTCACAAGGCTAAGCTAATGCTACAGATTAACCTGGGTATGGACTGTACTGAACACACACACACACACACGCACGTGCATGCACACACACACACACACACACACACACACACACACACACACACATAGGCTGTGTTCGGAATGGCATACTAGCATACTACTCATACTAGATATGACGTATATTTGAGTATGCGAGAGCATTCACACTGTACAATATGCGAGATTTGAGTGTGCGAGAAATGTAGTATGTATACTAGATTTTCGGAATTATTTAAGTAATAATAATAATAATAATAATTCATTATATTTATAAAGCGCTTTTCCGAGGCTCAAAGACGCTGACAATATGGGAGAAACGGAAAACACAGAAACAACAGGCAACAGATAACATGGGCACATAGAACACAGGGTTAATGAACGGGGAGGGGGGGTGGCAGGGTTAGGGGAGATGGGTAGGGGTAGGGGAGGTTGTATGCATGTCCAGGGGGGGAGGGGGGGGTGGCAGGGTTAGGGAAGATGGGTAGGAGTAGGGGAGGTTGTAAGCATGGGAGAACAGGTAGGTTTTGAGGTGGGATTTAAAAGTGGAGAGTGAGGGTGAGTCTCTGATAGGGCTTTCACACCGGCAGTTCCGAACGCCGGTTCGAGTTCGCGTTCGGAAACCTCCGAACGTTGGCGCTGTCTGGCGAACGAGCCCGCGTTCATACCAGTGTATCGTTCGCCAGACAGCGCCAACGTTCGGAGGTTTCCGAACGCGAACGCGAACCGGCGTTCGGAACTGCCGGTGTGTAAGCCCTATGAGTGGTTGAGGGAGAGAGTTCCAGAGGCGGGGTGCAACTGTGCAGAGCTGTAGGGGTTTCCCTGCATCTCCTCTGCCCAGGGGCTGGAATGGGCGCTGTCCGTGGTGCTGAGTTTTACCTGCAGCTGCTCAGCCCTGAGGCCATAATGGGTGCTGTCCATGGTGCCGGTGGTGTAGAGTCCGGTTTCGATTTTGGCGTGAGCCTCGATGGCTGTACAGTGGGGGAAATAAGTATTGAACACATCAACATTTTGTTCAGTAAATGTATTTCCAATGAGCCTAAGTAGCCAAAGAGCCAACGACCACTAGGAAAGAGCTCCAGAAAGACTTGGAGGCAGCAGGTACAACTGTGACAGAAAGGACAGCAGGCAATGCACTTCACCACCATGGCCTCTGTGCACGCTCAGCCCGCAAGACTCCACTACTGAAAAAAAGACATGTTGAAGCCAAGGTTTGCCAAACAACATTTGGACAAGCCAGTGAACTACTGGGAGCATGTACTCTGGTCAGATGAGACCAAAATTGAACTTTTTGGCTGTCACACAACACACCATGCTTGGAGGAGAAATGGCACTGCACATCACCGGAATAACACTATACCAACAGTGAAGTTTGAAGGTGGAAGTATCATGGTGTGGGGCTGTTTCTCCTCTCGTGGTACTGGCAGACTTCATATCATTGAAGGAACAATGAATGGAAGCATGTACAGAGAGATTTTTTTTGATGAACCTGCTGCCATCCACCAGGATGCTGAGGATTACAATCTGTGTAGGAATGGGCCAGAATCACACCTGAATACTGCGGGCAATTAGTTGCTTCATACAGAAAGTGCTTGAAGCTGTCATTACAAAGAAAGGCTTCTCCACTAAGTATTGAATTAATTTCAGTTAGTGTACTTTTTCCTGTTTCATTCCACTTTATTACAGATAACTTTATTTACATATGGACTTTAATGTTTAGATTTTTTGTCTGGTTTGTTTGAGTTAATACCAAAGTCTGGTGCAAATTGCACTTGAATAGGCTCATTGGAAATACATTTACTAAACAAAATGTTGATGTGTTCAATACTTATTTCCCCCACTGTATCGGCGTCGATGGAGAATGCCAGCTTTGGTGGCGGCGGTGGCAGCAGCAGCAGTGAGGCGATAGTTATTGTTGAGTGAGTGAAGGTCAGTAGCAGCATAGGTGAGACGAGAGAGGGACAGAGGAAGCTGGGGGGTAAGTGAGAGAGGTGAGAGTCCAGGGGAAAACGACAGGAGCAGCAGGAGGGTCAGTCAGAGTTGGAGATGAGACCAGAGTACAGATGAGTCATCCAGCGAGGAAGTTGACAGTGGCTAGTAGCTGGTGGACAGTGAGTTGTGTAGAAATAGTGTTGAACCAGAGCGGCAGTATATATACAGTATATATATATACATGTATATTAGTGCTGACATTTTTTATATCTTTGCACTCGATCCAATTTCAGGACCCTCCTTTCATGACCTTTCCTAGATATGTGCGTTCTACCACCCAGTATCCTTAAATTTTTTCATCAGGATAAGCTAGTATAAAGCTATTTTGCAGTTTTTCTGTGTAGGAAGCAGGCTAATTTACAAGCGGCCAGCTAGTGGTCGTTGTGTGTAAATAGCAGCTTGAGCATTGTAAAGAGGTGACCCCCGAGGCGGCTCTTTTAGTAGGTAAAAAAAGGCACGGCTGTTCTAGTGTTAATGCGCTAACATTGACAGCCCTAAAATATACATATTTTTTTATAAGTTCAGTACTCCTGCCCTCCATCACCATGAGGTCAAAAAGCTATGTATTCAATATTTACACATCTTGCTAAATATTACACACCAGGCTCAATCTGAAATAATTGCCACAAATTAAGTTTCTAAGCTTTCGGATGGGACGCTGTGATAACTTGACACGCTCAGGGCAATTATACCCTAATGGTTAGTTATCTAATTACCTCATTATCTAAGAATGACCCAATTATCTCATTTGAGGCTTTGCCTTTAATGACCTGTAGGTTAGATGGTTAAATGTGGTCAGGAATAGCCTCATATATACATGCAGTGTACACACACACACACACACACACACATGTGTGCGCACTGATGTCCTGATGTTCTTTGATCATGTGGTCTACAGGCAGTAACCAGTACGGCTCGATTCTTGGCCACACCTCTGTCACGACTGGAAGCTTATTGGACGATCACCACTGGCACTCTGTTGTGATCGAACGGTACAGACGGAACGTGAACTTTACTCTGGACAGACATATGCAGCACTTTAGAACCAACGGAGAGTTTGACCATCTGGACCTGGACTATGAGGTGAGGATACACACACACACACACACACACACACACACACACACACACGCACTTCTGAAGAAAGACTGTCTCTCCTGTAGTGGTTAGTTTCTCCTCCCCCACACAGTCAGACAGTAAAACTAATTAACTCACCTCACCCCTGCGTCCCCTGTGGCCTTCTCCTGAGTCGCCCCTCTAACACCACGCTCCTGTGCTTGTTAGAGAGCCAGAATGTCAAATACTAGACCTCTCACCCCCTCTCTGTTGCTCATTCTCTCTTTCAGACATATTTTTTGTCTATCTTCCTTCATTTCCTCTCTTCTGTAGCCACCTTCCTTCTCTCTCTCTCCCCACAATGATGGGCTATAAAATAAATTCATCATATTTCATTTTGATGTATTAATTGTGCTAGTCTACCTACCCCCCTGTCATCTCTTTCTCATTCTCTGTCTCTCATTCTCTGTCTCTCATTCTCTGTCTCTCATTCTCTGTCTCTCTCTCTCTCTCTCTCTCTCTCTCTCTCTCTCTCTCTCTCTCTCTCTCATTCATTATGTGTTTGAAGATAGATTTGCCTCCAGTGTTCTCTGAACTGTAATTTCATACAGCAGGGAGTCAGATATTGGTTTTACAATCATCTATAGGGCTAATCTATAAAGACAATTACCGATGGGTGTTAATGGAATCAAACTCTACCGCTAAAGCTTCAAAACAGGAAATTGATTTCAGAACATGCAGAAAATTATGTAAAAAAGCAGTGTGTGTGTTGTGTGTTGTGTGTTGTGTGTTGTGTATGTGTAGTATGTGTATGTGTGTGTGTGTGTGTGTGTGTGTGTGTGTGTGTGTGTGTGTGTGCGTGTGCGTGTGTGTTTCTTTGGTGTGAGGTTGAGAGGGCAGCTAGTCTCCAATTAAACTAAAGCTGTCTAATTAATGGACCTAAATGGAAATCCATACAAGAAAGCTGAACGATGGTGTGTGTGTGTGTGTGTGTGTGTGTGTGTGTGTGTGTGTGTGTGTGTGTGTGAGTGTGATGTGCAATGAACCCTGGGCATATATATATTGGCAGAGGAATCATTGACTGACTGAGTCACTCCAGATAGCGTAACTGCCTTCCGTTCAATTCTTACCACCCAGCTCATCTGCTTAGCAGAGAGTGTGTGTGTGTGTGTGTGTGTGTGTGTGTGTGTGTGTGTGTGTGTGTGTGTGTGTGTGTGTGTGCGTGTATTTTTGCGTGCAGCCTTGTGTGTATGCGTTCTGTGTTCAGCCTTGTCAGAAGATATGTGTCTCGCGCCCTTGGCTTTAATTAACAACAGTAGTGAAGCATCACCATACACATTGATACAACAGAACACATCCACCAGTGCTAAACTGTTGTGTTCTGTGGGCTAATTCAGAATCCCAAAGTGACATGTTTATTAGTCACCACAGTCTCCTAATTAAATTGCGTACCTGTACACAATAGTACACATTCCCAATTGTGTGTTCTTGTTGCCACATTAGATATATTTTTGGATGATGCATCAAAACCTGAAGATACAGGTACGTGAGGGCAACAGAATTTGCGTGACTTATGAAGAAAGTTGATCTTTATTTACTCTGAATTGTGTGGCGGAAAGGCAGTATTATGCATTCACTTTGAGTGGTTACAGTAAAGGTAAGTTGTCAGGGGAAGGCAATAACACTGTGAGTAAAACAAATGTTTATATCTTCGCACTCGATCAAATTTCAGGACCCTCCTTTCATGACTTTTCCTAGATATGTGCGTTCTACCACCCAGTATCCTTACATTTTCTAAATCACATCAGGATAAGCTAATATAAAGCTATTTTGCGGTTTTTCTGTGTAGGAACTTGGAAGCAGGCTAATTTATAAGCGGCCAACTAGTGGTAGTTGTGTGTAAATAGCAGCTTTGCATTGAAAAAGACCCCTGAGGCGGCTCTTTTAGTAGGTAAGGCATGGCTGTTCTAGTGTTAAGCAAACATTAGCATTAGCAACAACAATTAGCACATATTGCTGTCCATAGCACGAGTCGAACCAGTGAGCTGTGGGTTGCTTAAGACCATTACCACCCCACCAACTGCCTTATACAGCGTTCTGCCTTCAGTTTTCACCCGCCAGTAAGCCTATAACTAAAAGCATAAATCAGGACACGCAATTGGGAACATTTTCTGTATAAAGGTACGCAATTTCAGTAGGAGACCAGTCTGGTATTAGTGTATAATATCTAGTTTCTATAGAATATATATATATATATATATATATTCTCTTGCTTTGTTTCATTTAATGCCTTCATCTCTTGTTTAGTTTCATTTTGTACTGCATCTACATTCTAGATTGGATTGTCCGTCATCTGGTTCAATCACCTTGTATTCACAGCTTCTGATACTGCAGTTCTCGCTCATTTCTCTCTCCCTCTCTCTATCCCTCCCTCCAAACACTCATCCATCCATCCCTCAAAAGAATAATCTATCCATCCATCCATCTTCCAACATCCATTCGTTTAATAACAGGTCTCTCTTCCTTTCCGTCTAGCTGAGTTTCGGGGGGATGCCGTACAGTGGCAAGCCTGTAGGTGGCAGTAGGAAGAATTTTAATGGCTGTATGGAGAGCATAAACTACAATGGAGACAACATCACAGACTTGGCACGGCGCAAGAAACTAGACACCTCCAGCTTTGTAAGTAACACGAACACTAACACAAAACTACACACACACACACCACTCTCCGCTATACAATCTAACATATAGTGCACCCCCATTTTGATCACCTCATCACTATTCTATTCCCAAGGACACACAGGCCGATAGCGTAAACACAATATACTTTTACCAGAGAGCTGATACCACTGAGGACACAGCCCCCTTACTCACACACAGACAGTCCTTGTCGATGGTAATTCACTTAAATAGTTACTTACATTTGTTATGGACAATACTTCAAAAACTTGACAGAAGACATCTAACTTTGAGAACAAAGTTGACATTTGTAGAATGAAAACGCAGCCATTTTTCAAGATGAATGTAGCGGATTTTATTTGAATTTTCTTTATTAGGATTAAACCCCTTGAGATGCATCATCTCGTTTTCGAGGGGGTCCTAACATAAATGACAAACATTACATTACAACAGAAGCAGACAGGTAACGGTACAGTTTACAATACAACACACAGACAATAGACAACAAACAACAAAAAACACGAAAACACACACAAATAAAAATTATGAAAAACATTTCAACCACTTTAGATTTAGTTAATTCCATGCCTCCAAGTTGCTGTGTGCCACTGTTGAAATGCCTGAGTCAGATGACCTGGTGAAACTGTACTTATAATTGACTTACGTAACGTATTCCTTGTTCTTTTACCACATAATAACCCTGTTATTATAAGTATTAGGACTTAGTAGCTTGATTGGGTCTTTTCAACAGGAACCACACAGACTTTTTTGTCCCAAAATAGGTTGCAATTTGATGGTACAAAGACTGTTGCCATAGTTTCGGGGCCATTGTTTACCTCGGGATTGTTCTCATATGGCTACTGCTTGCTCGCTCAATGTAGCGCCAATCATTCAAAGCGGATAGTAGGTAGCAGACTTGAGAGCACAGATTTGGCCTCTTTTGGTGACTATACATCTTCTTATCCATGTTGACAACGAGTTTTGCGAGTTGAGAATCGGTAACACATTTTTCGATGCATCGGTATCAATAACATCCGAGGTTACCGATTCTCTTATCGGTGACGGCATGTTTTGTGCATGCGTTGACAGTTACGTTCCTTTCTGGCTGCTATTTCCAGCAAAACTCGTTGTCGACATGGATAAGAAGAAACTTTTAGTCACCAAAAGAGGCCAAATCTGTGCTCTCAAGTCTGCTACCTACTATCCGCTTTGAATGACTGACGCTACATTGAGCGAGCAAAAAATAGGCCCCGAAACTGTGGCAACAGTCTTTGTACCATCAAATTGCAACCTATTTTGGGACCTGTCAAAGCACTTCATGGCGATGGAGGTGAGCGCAAGGCGGCGGAAGTCATTCAGGCAGGAACTTGCGCACCGCAAATTCCACTTGCGTGCGCATCGTTTTATAAATCCGAATGTTGGTGTGCGTAAATGTTCTTGCTTTGCCTACGTAACACCAGTTCTATGCAAAGCTTTATAAAGGAGGCCCCTGATCAGACCTCATCTACATCGCTTGATGTTCTCCCTGGCCAAGGAGCAGGGGAGAATGCATTTAGTATGTGTGGACATGCGTCTACACATCCATTGCCTGAAAAGTATATACAGTACAGTATACAGTATTTACAGTATAGGCTACACATATTTCATAAATGTAATACAAAACAACATTACACTATACATTTCTCTAAGCACTGTAGATAGCCATAGAAACCATAAAGTTACATAACTGTAATTACTGTTGTCTGAGTATAGAAGAGCTACTGAAGAGGTTACTTACAGTCGAAGTCAGAAGTTTACATACACATCCGACCTTACCTCAGCGGCGCGTGTGCGTGGCTGAACTTTTGGAGGACTTTTTGCGACGTCAAACTCACTGGACGCCTGTTTCTCTTACGGCTCTTGCGTGTCTACCGCGGAGCTGCTACAGTCAGCCCTGTATTTGTATATTGAGTTTGCCTTTGATAACGGCCATCAATAATGTAATGTTTAATTTCAATTCATTATAAATCGTTCTGCGTTCAGTCTGCTGTCATCCATCGTTAATACGCACACACACACACACACACACACACACACACACACACACACACACACACACAGACTGAGAGACGCAAAGAGAGAGAGAGAGAGATGGGAGGGTAGAGGAAGATATTTTCATCATCTTTTCATCATTTGATCATTTGATGTTGATGCTAGAAGAACGCACCAGGATGACGATACATAGAAACAATTACCTCGTCTTTGAAAGTCCAGTTTCACAGTCTTTTTGAGTTTTTGGTTCATTAAAATCTCTCGATCAAACTGATTTGATGTACAGCCCGCAGTTTTGTTAGTTGTGCAGTCTACCTCTATTTCTCCTTCTCATGCTGTCCCTATTTCCCCATCTCTATCTCTTAACCACTTTCATTAACTTAATTAAGATATCACTGGGGGAAAAATGACTACCGTTCTTTAATACGGAGCTGCCGCTACCAGCCCTATCGTTGTATATTCAGTTTGCCTTTGATAATGGCCATCAATAATATAATGTTTCATTTCACTTCATTATGAATTGTTCTGGGCTCAGTCTCTGTTGCCATCCATCCTTAATGAGCGATTAGAAAAGTGAAACGGTTATAACCAGAACGCAGTCGTGCACACAAAGCCAGGGAGACACAGAGAGAAGCGAAGAGACCAGACCGGTTGTGTCTGTGTGTGTGAGAGAGAGAGAACGAGAGAAAGAGTAGAAGACAAATCATTCCAGAAAATGATATCATGGCTTTAGAAGCTCCTGCTAATTAACATACTTTAAGTAAAATTGGTGGTCTACGTGTGGATGTATTTTAAGACCTACCTTCAAACTCAATCATGGGAAAATCAAAAGACAATTAGCCAAGACCTCAGAAATAGTCTGGTTCATCCTTGGGAGCAATTTCCAAATGCCTGAAGGTACCACGTTCATCAATAGTACGCAAGTATAAACACCATGGCAACCCAAATGCATCATACCGCACAGGAAGGAGAAGCATTCTGTCTCCCTAGAGATTAACTAATCAGTCCCAGAACAACAGCAAAGGCCATTCTGAAGATGCTGGAGGAAAGATGTACAAAAGTATCTACTGTACATCCACAGTAAAACGTGTCCATGTATCAATAACCTAAAAGGCCGCTCAGCATGAAAGAAGAAGCCAGACTATGGTTTGCAACTGCAGATGGGGACAAAGATCTGACTTTTTAGAGAAATATCCTCTGAGCTGATGAAACAAAAATTGAGGACCATGACCATCGTTATGTTTGGAGGAAAAACGGGGATCCGATTCCTTACAAAGCCGAAGAACACCATCCCAACCATGAAGCACGAGGGGTGGCCTGCGTAATGTTGTGAGGTTGCTTTGCTGCAGGAGAAAAAAGCTCAAGGACAACAAAGTCAAGGTATTGGAGAGCCATCAAACCTGACCTCAATCCTCTAGAAAATGTGTCGGCAGAACTGAAAAAGCTTGTGCAAGCAAGGAGGCCTACAAACTTGACTCAGTTACATCAGTTCTGTCAGGAGGAATGGGCCAAAATTCCACCATCCTATTGTGGGAAGGTTGTGGAAGGTTATCTGAAATGCTGCCGAGTACTAACTGTAACGTCTGACTCACTGGGAAATAAAAGCTGAATTAAATTATTCTCTCTACTATTATTCTGACATTTCACATTGTAGTGATCCAGGGGAGCTTGGAGGCGTAACACACTAAGCGTCGACCATGAAACCGCAGGGTTCCCGGTTCGATTCCGGCCGTGGACATATCCTGCATGTCATCCCTTCTCTCTCTCTCTCACCCATCATTCAAATCTCTACTGTCTCTATCGCAATAACAAAATAATTAAAAAATAAAAAATAAAGTAGTGATCCTAAGACAGGGAATGTTTACTAGTATTAAATGTCAGGAATTGTGAAAAACAAAGTTTAAATGCATTTGGCTAAGGTGTATGTAAATGTCTCACTTCAACTGCACATATTCTCATCTCTAAATGGCTGGATAACTGAGGCTACCGTGAAGCGGCTCAAATTCAGCTGGACTCTAGTAGCCTTCCATGTTGCGTCTTGCAAACTTTTCTGTCTTGTCCTTTTGTATCTTTTGTGTTAAGTATGGGTTTGTTTGTTCTGTTTGAGCTTGCTCTCGTTTGCGATTATTGTATGGTAATTGTCTGCTGTTGTTAGTTTTTTGTCCAGGTTTGGTCATTTGTTTTGTAAGTAATTGTTGTTATCTGTCTTCTAAGCTATTTGTCCTCTTTTTGATATGTTTTCTTCTATATTTGGTAGCGTATGTATTTATTTTAAATATTTTTAGATTTTAGGTTGCTTTGAGGTGCTTCTTAAAATCTGGCCAGGGAAAGCAGATGACAACTAGCCTGCTAGGCTAATTTACATCATGTCTGTTAATCAATGTGCATTGTCCCTATTTTAAATAAATCATAAATCATAAATCATATACTCGCTGCCCAGCTTTGGTCATTGTTAAGCCGCCATGATTAAAGTACATGGTCAACCAAGGTTGCTCCTCCTCCTCCCCTTGCTCTCACTCTTCCTCTCTGTTCATGATTGATATGTTTTGCCAATTGAGTTTTAACAAGTGAGAAGTGAGTGGGACCAATTGGTAAGTAGGGTGTGGCATTGTGAAGGCCAGTGTTTTCAAAGTGTGCTAAATGATGTGATTTGTGCTTAGAGTTTTAAAAATTACTACCATGGATTTGTGCTTAGAGTTTAGTCTTGTTGATACATGAGCTTCTAGTTGTCAGACTTGTTTGTATAGTTCCATTGTGTGTATACAATGGAGAACAACTGTAAAAGCACAGCATAGCACAGCGAGGCGCGAACACAATTAAATTCCTTTCAGCAGAGAAATTGCACAGCATGTCATCTACTGTAGGACTTTGGAGACAGTGGGTGACTACATAACACATTTATTTTAATTATTTATGTAATTATTAATTATTATTTAATAATTTAATATCACTGAAGATTTGACATGTTGAGTTGAGACACCATCAGCCATTTTAAAACGCTGTAGTTCAGATCAGATTATGAGGGGCACTTAGGTGGCGTAGTGAGTTAAATGGTAAATGGACTGCACTTATATAGCGCCTTTTTTTTCTGCTCCAAAGCGCTTTACAACGGCCTCTTATTTACCCATTCACACACACATTCACACACCAATGGTGGCAAGCTGCCATGCAAGGCGCTGGCCCGCTCACTGGGAGCAATTTGGGGTTCAGTGTCTTGCCCAAGGACACTTCGACATGTGGCCAGCCGGGGCTCGAACCACCGATCTGCCAACCTTGTTATCAATAGACGGCTGGCTCTACCTCCTGCGCCACAGCCGCCCCAAGCGTTAAGCGTTGACCCCGGCGATTCCGGCCGCGGACATATCCTGCTGGCATCCCCTCTCTCTCTCCCATCCTTCCTGTCATAATCTATACTGTCTCTATCAATGAAAAGAAAAATACGAGTGGGACTGCCCCACTCGGAAAAACAAAAAAACACATGGATTATGAGGGCGCAGTGCCATGCTCTTGGTGCTGGGGGATGGAACGACAAGAGAAAAAAAACATCTCAGCCTGTAGTCATGTCTAGCAGTGAACATGAAGCGTGTTCTCTCTTTCTCTCCAACTGATAAACCTAATGGCTGTAATCAAATTGATCAAAACAGCATCTCTAATTCTCTCTGCTGATTCACACAAAATAATTTGGTCCAAAATCAGAGTGCTTCACTCTAATGCTTACCGTATCCACACATGCACGCACACACACATGCACACACACACACACACACACACACACACACACACACACACACACACACACACACACAGATTTTACATGGCAATTATTTTTTGCCATTTAGCAAATGCATTTATCCAAAGCGACTTACAACAACACAAGTGAATCATCTACACATCAGTCATCATAAGAAAAATAAATCTAGGACCAATGCTAGGACCAGGAGCCATTGGCAGTCACAATTCTAGAAGACGGAAGAATCACTCTTCTTTTTCTTTCATTTTTTATTATTATGAGTTATTATTATTATTTATTTACAGTAGAGAAACTCTACAGGGAGTAGTGGGGATGAAGAGATCTTTAGAAGGGACAGTTCAATCTACGACGGAAGATAGCTAATGACTCCGCGGTCCTGACAGCAGTGGGTCTTCAGGTCCTGACAGCAGTGGGACATTCTTTCCACCAGCGGGGTGCCAGGACAGTGAAAAGCTGTGACAGAGTAGTGGGGCGGCTGTGGCGCAGGAGGTAGAGCCGCCGTCTAATGATCACAAGGTTGGCTGATCGGCGGTTCGAGCCCCAGCTGGCCACATGTCGAAGTGTCCTTGGGCAAGACACTGAACCCCAAATTGCTCCCAGTGAGCGGGCCGGCGCCTTGCACGGTAGCTTGTCGCCATTGGTGTGCTGCGAATGTGTGTGTGAATGGGTGAATGAGAGGCCGTTGTAAAGCGGTTAAAGTCAGTCCATTTACCATTTACCATTTGCGACTGCTGCATCCACGTAGAGGCGGCGGTGCCAGGCGGCCAGCTGAGGTGGAACAGTGTAGTGATCGGGCAGGGGACTCCTCTTACAAGTATCTTGGGGTTTTCATTGACAACTCACTAACCTGGAGCACCCATGTAGACAGTCTGTGTAGCAGACTTCAACAACGTCTGCACTTCCTACGCCGCCTTAGAGTTCATGGTGTTGACCAAAAGTTACTTTTCTATCAGTCTGTCTTAGAGAGTCTGATCAGATACAGCATTACAGCTTGGTTTGGTAACCGATCTGTAAATATTAAGTCCAAACTGGTCCGGCTGATGCAGACTGCATGGAAGATCATAGGGGTGAAAGGCCACTCATCCCTGCAGTCTATTTTTGAACGGGCTACTCTAAGGCAGACTAATAGAATTCTCACGAATCCCTCTCATGTCCTACATGCAGAGTTTGACCTACTGCCCTCTGGGAGGAGGTTTAGAGTCCCCCGCTCTAGAGAGGTTTAAAAATGATTTGATTCCGGTTTCAGTTAAACTTTTAAACAGCACCAGATGAATGTTGGATTGATTTTACTTAGCGTTTTACTTCTACCCTTGTCTGAATCAGGGTTGCCTTCTGTCTGTGTTTTAACATGTTGTATTGTCTGTTGTTCTTTTTTGGCTGCAGTGTGGTGTAAGCCCAAAACAAATTTCCCAGTCATGGCTTTGGGATTTGAAGGCTGAGCAGTGCTTGCAATTAGGGTGGGGTTGTGCCCTTTGCCGCCCGATAGGTGAGCATCAGGGTCTTGAATCTGATGCGAGCTGCTACCAGGAGCCAGTGAAAGGTGCAGAGGAGGTTTGTGACATGGGAGAACTTGGGGAGATTGAACACCAGATGGGTGGCAGCATTCTGGATGAGCTGCAGAGGTCTGATGGCGGAGGTGGGGAGGCCAAGTGTGTATTGCAGTAGTCAAGGCGGGAGATCACAAGTACCGGGACCAAGAGTTGTGCAGCTTCTGTCATGAGGAATGGACGGATGCTTCTGATGTTGTAGAGGAATAACCTACAGGAGCGGGGGTGTCGCTGTCATGTTCACCGCAGAAGATAAGTGGTTGTCAAGGATCACCCCAAGATTGTCAGGGAGGTGATGGAGAAGTCTTGGAGAGGGCAGGCTTTCCCAGGGCAGAAGAGCAGCTCAGGCTTGTTAAGGTTGAGCTTGAGGTGGTGAGCTGACAGTCAGTGAGTCAGAGGGGGGGAAAGAGAGAAGGAGTGTCAGGAGAGGGTCAAGAGAGGTAGGAGAAACCATGTGAGGAAATGAGAGCCAAGAGAAATGATAGAGGACATACATAGAGGTATAGAAGACAAACATACACAGAGATACCAACACACTTGTGCACAGACACGCAACGGACAAACAAGCAAACGTGCATGCGTACACGCACACACACATACACTAATAATGATGCCTAAACTGCATTATCTGGAATCACAGAGGTTGGACGTAAAGCCAGCTCAATATTTCTCTGGGATGCTAGGCTCACCCACTAGCCTCTCCCACTAGCCTCACCCATAGCACCCACCTCCCCACCCCGACACTGTAAGAAGAAG
>NC_137682.1:13759024-13786524 GCF_963989245.1 Nansenia antarctica
AACCTGTGATTTTGACCCAAACTCTCTCTCTCTAGAGAGAATAGAGTGAGAGACGCTGCACGATTTGGGGAAAATATCTAATTGCGATTTTTCTGACAGATATTGCGATTGCGATTTAATTAGCGATTACATTTTTTTTAGGCGACCCAACGGAAGTTTATTGTAAAGTGCGGCCATATCTCCGGCTAGAAAGGTTGTATGTATCGTATCGTATTTGTTTGTACGTGTGGGGGGGACTTGGGAGCTACGAGTGAAAGAACTAAACTTACATGAAACTTCTGTTGGGTTGCTTTAAAGTCAAGCTTCATTTTAAGATTCACCATGTAATACATTTAAAACATGTGATGGAGCATTACTAACCTGACTCAGATGGTTTGTTTCACACAACCATCTAGGAAAGCTCCATTGGAAGCTGTTTGGAAAAGGGCATGCACTTTCAAAAATACATGAAAGGTGATTGGATGAATCTGTCTATCATGGGCTAATTTCAGAGCATTACCACACACAGACTCCATTTCCTGAGAGTTCTCAAAAGAAACAGGGTGGAGGAGAAGCTGCTGGTAACCTTCTACCACTCCATCATTGAGAGTGTGCTGACATTCTCCATCACAGCATGGTACGCTGGCTGCAAAGTAGTGGACAAAAAGAGACTGCAGAGAGTGGTGAAGTCAGCGCAAAAAATAATCGGCTCTCCCCTGCCCTCCCTGGATGACGTGGCACGCTCTCGGTGCCTCTCCAGAGCAGGAAGGATTCTTAAAGACCACCTCCACCCTGGTCACCACCTGTTCAGCCTGATGCGCTCTGGAGTGAGGTACAGGACCATAAAGGCTAGAACAAACAGGCTGTCCAACAGTTTCTACCCATGGACCATCAGAACACTGAACAGTAGACATAAGACATGTTCATAAATGTTTATCTTATATGTGTATATGTTTGTGAATATGTGAATATGTTTTGTGTTTTTTTTGCACCTTCGGAAGAGCCACTACAATTTCATTGTATAGGCAACTGTACAACGACAATAAAGTCTATTCTATTCTATTCTATTCTATACCATCAAACTATTAACTGCTCTAATTCTAATGAGAACGTAAAAGATATGAATTGGAACAACATATTTATTTATGTTTTTTTTAAACAACTATCATTTTGTTCCTCTCAACAAGTCTTAGACACAACTTTCAAGTCATTGACTACGTTTACATGCACACCATATTCCGATTAAGGTGTTTATATGCGCTGTAGCAACTGGAATATTCCATTTACATGTTAATTGGCAAAAGAACCTCTGGCCACATGGAACCGCGTATTCAGGTACACAGGTACATAATTGAGACAGTACTGTAAAATAATAGAAATGTCTCCTCTCCAATTACGTCTGCATCCAAGATATGGCATGTATACGTTTTTCATCAGTATACTTCCTTCATGCATAATAAACATTATGATAATTGTTGAAGTGCCTCTTGCTAAGATGTTTCTAAGACGATTAATAATATAACAGCACTGGTTTCTCAAGTGTAATGTGGCTTGCTATGCCGTCCCTAACAACAACAAAACACAGGATTCCCTGTGTAGGATTCCCTAGGGATGTAGCGACTGTTCCACGACAGGTCGTGCACAACACCTGCTTTTGTTGCACATCTGTCGTCCTAAACCCGAAAAACGTCCAAACAACAGAAGTGCTGCTTTTCTTCGGGACTAAATTGTCCAACGTTGCTTCTGGCTCTGCTGAAGCCATTTATCCACACCATGAATGTTGCTAGGTACTGAAACGTCTTCACAGATTCACACGTGGGCGTTTCACGTGCAGTGTTGTTGTTGGGCGTATGCGTAGATACCTTGGGCCACTTCTGATTGGTGAACAATGGCTGGTACACGTGGAGCACAGCACTTCCGATTGGTGTGGATGACTGACACACAAGAAAAAAAACATTGAATCTGACGTGCTGTATAACGTATCCCAAATCGCAGGCGTTGCATTTTGATAATTCCATCATTTCAAATTGCGATTTCGATTTAAAATCGATTAATCGTGCAGCCCTAGTAGAGATGGAGAGAGAGAGAGGGAAGCTTGAGGCCTGTGTGCTACAGATATGCTAGCCTACGGAGCTACATCCTGGCAGCTCTGGACAGTAACCTGATTAGTCATCCCATATATTAACTGATCCACGATGATGACCTTCCACTTGTGTGTGTGTGTGTGTGTGTGTGTGTGTGTGTGTGTGTGTGTTTGTTTCTGTGTGTGTGTCTTTGTGTGTGTGTTTGTGCCTATTTATGCGTGTTTGTGTTTAGTAGCTGCTACCCTGTGATGACCTTCTTCCCTGATAACTAATTAGTGGTAATCAGGCTCTTGATACATCAAGGTTGTCTCTATGGAAACCCGGCAATACATTTTGATGATATCGTCTAGAGAGCAATACATCTTTCTTCAGATGTTCTCTAATTAGACGATTGTGAACCAAAGTGTGAGAATATGTTTTTCCAGACTGCCCAAAAAAACTTGGCTTGCTGGAGAGCCAAATATAAACGCAAGTGTTAGAAGGACATGCAGCACTTCATGCAATTACTTACCATGCTGTTTGTGCCCTCTTTCTCGTCCTCTCTCTCGTCTGTTGTTTGTGTGTTGATATATGCCATGCTTGTCTAAAGGAGGAGATCATCCGTGTAGGAGCTTGTCATGGTTGTGTCTGCTGCTTGTTCAATTACACACCCATACGGACTGATGGGAAAGCCAGCTTGATTTTCCACCCTCACAGAGAGAATATGGCTTCGCTTGCTTACAACACACACACACACACACACACACACACACACACACACACACACACACACACACACACACAAACACAGAGGCATACGCACTCCAAAATAAATACACAAACAAACACATACACCCTTTAGATCAGTCAGGCTGGAGTCATATTTACTTTTTTTTTTATTATTATAATTGTTTTACAGTTATTCCCACTCCAGAGTTGTTGACTTGACACATGGTAAATGCTACTTTGTGCATGTCAGATGGTGTTCAGAATATTGAACTGACATGCTGGATGTGTGGGGGAATCTGTTGGCATATAGGCATACGCATCTGTCAAAGGTTTGTAAAACAAACAGTATTGGTTGTAACACCGATTTAGTGTGTGTGTGTATGTGTGTATGTGTGTGTGTGTGTGTGTGTGTGTGTGTGTGTGTGTGTGTGTGTGTGTGTGTGTGTGTGTGTGTGAGAGAGAGAGAGAGAGAGTGTGAGTGTGAGAGAGGGAGAGAGAGTGTGAGTGCGAGTGTGAGAGAGAGAGAGTGTGAGTGTGAGTGTGTGTGACATTGCCAAAAGGCTGACACAGTCATGATGACTGACTTTCTGTCAGTGTTATTTCTGTCCGGGGGAAGATGTGTTGGTGAAATGCATCGTGGGTGTTTTTACGTGGGCAAGTCAAGTAAAGCTTTCAGCTGTCACACCTTCACCTCATCACTATTCCTTCCTTTCTACTGTCTCTCTCTGTCAAAATCTCATAATATAATATTTATTTACACACACACACACACACACACACACACACACACACACACATAATTTCTGACAATATCGAAAAGGAAAACATTACAATAATGGAAGGCCTCAAGGCACACAAGATAAGGAAAAACACTACAGCCTCCCATGATTATAATGTTATATTATCTCTCTTTTGTTTGTGTGTGTGTGTGTGTGTGTGTGTGTGTGTGTGATTGTGGTGTGTGTGTGTGTGTGTGTGTGTGTGTAAAATGATGATATTATCGGCTTTATGCGGATGGTGAACTGCAAAGCTCTCAAATCGCCTCAGTGGGCCAAATATTACGTACGTAGGCAGAGAAGGAAAATTCATAAGAGCCACAGGGTTCCATAAATTTGTAGAAGGGAAAATGCATTTATATAATTCAATTGCAGGATCAATATGTAATAGACGACCTAGGATGGGTACAGAGGAGAACAGTGGAGGGGAGAGAGCAAGAGAGAGGGGGAGGGAGAAGGGGCATAGGATGGAGAGAGCCGGTGGGAGAAAGAGAAGGAGAGAGAAGAGTGGAGGGCAGAACGCGTGGCATCATAGTGGTATGTAGCCTAAATGATCATACCCAAACTGATTTTAACATTGGGAATATGATAATGAGATAGAAAACCAAGCCTTTTCAGTCACGTTTGTGTGGATATGCAAATATCATAGATCAGAATAACACTACACATGACAGAGATACAGTACAAATGAAAATATCCCAAATCATCTTTTTTCAATTGCATGACAAATTGTGATGAGCAGACATACACATTTTCTTTTTCTTTTACATTTGAATTGTAAACAATCAAAATGGTTTTTTTTTTACCCAGAAATGATTTGTTACAGACATCTAAGTCACTTTAATGGGCCTTCTACAGTAGATACTTACAGAATATCAGTTGGTTTTAGTCGCTTGTGTCTCTAAACATAATGTTGAGTCCTGATGACTAACACTGACCCTAACCATGTGTGTCTCAACTCTCAATAATGAGGGAGCCATTGAAGAAAGAGCCAGTCAGAGCATTACTGAACACTGATCTGGAGAAATCCACTCCCGAAGTTCACTCTATTTTTGAGGTAACAGCTATCGCATTCCAAACTGCAGATGCTGCACCGCAGCTCAAATGAAGACTTTTTGTCTGACCTTAAGCAAATCACAGTGTTCACAGTTCAGCTCATGGGTTTTTCAGCTTCACTTTAGCTAAACTGTAATGCCAGTGAGTTTACAGCTGGTGCAGTTGTAAGGAGCTAGCAACACACCTTGAATTGAAAGCTCTATCCACCTTAAATCTCTTAAACAGCCCATGTAAGGGTTTATGACACATTTAATTGATTAAATTAGTATTATTATATGCTAATTAGGGGGCAGCGACATACACCTGGAAATTATAGAACACGTCACAGTGTATTTAGTATGTTGTGCCCTGAAATAAGTCAAGGACACACTTCAATCAACACTTTGGTTCTGTTTATCTGGGCACAACAGCTAACTGTTAGGGTGAAAATTCTTCCTAATGCATTTTTTATTATCCTGTTTATCTTAACTGGCTTGATTCCCAAGGAAAATCATGAGGATCCCAGGCCAGTGCATGCCAGTGGTTTTATGGCCAACTTTTGACCACCATCTAAAAAGATAGTACTATTCCTCTGTTCCTTGCTCATTCAGTGTTTGACCACAGATGTGTGTGCAGGCAGTTGTGTGAGCCCAGATCAGAATTGTCTTAATTCAACGTTCCTTTATTCCTCACCCATTTGGATTTTCTACTTAACAATCTACATCATTATCATTACACTAATCAAATGCTGTATGTGATTTTGTAACTTGGGTGAACTATCCTTTTAACTGTCTGATGTGTCGAAATCTATTGCAAAAATATAGGCAAAGGTAATACAGAAACACTAAGCCCGTATATGACAATACATTTTCAGCCAGATACAAAAAGGTGACTAGGATTGACAATTGGGGGAAATTAAATACAATTTTGCACTATAAAGAGAACTTGCACACACACACACACATACAGAAATATACACAGCTGTTGTTGTTTACAGAGAGCATTAACAAAGCTCTTTTTGTGTTGGAAAGCCTTTGTTGGTGGTGTTTTATTCTCCCTCAGTAAACAATGTGCTCCAGCCATTATGGACTTAAGAGTAACAGGTTCAAGCCCAGCCAAGGGAAAGGCTTTCTACTCTCCCTCTCTCCCTCTCTCTCATTGTCTGCTGGGGCTAAATCTGATCAGTCACTCCCTGCGTTTTATCTGTGCCAGTGTCCCTCCAGGCAAAGATGGCTTCAGAAATCAATGGTGAGATACAGACACACACACACACACACACACACACACACACACACACACACACACACACACACACAGTGTCAGAAGCCAGAGGGATATCTGGAGGCATAGCAGGGTACAGAAGGAGACAGTTTTGAACCTGCGGCATGGGCTTACGAGTGTCTGGACTTAAAATACCCACTGATCCTCTCTGCCTCGCCTAGACTGACACAGTCACCGGCATTTTTCTTCTTTTCGTTTATTTAAAAGGGACAATGGACAGTCATTGACTCTCCCTGAATTAGCTGGGTAGCTAAATTACATCAGCAGTCCCCGGGCAGGTAAATCCACAGGGGAAATACGGCCTCAGTTTTAAAACAGATTTACAGGACATGACATAAAATCACATAAAACAGAACTACAGGAAATAAAAACATCACACTTTACACTCAAGAAAACATTACATAATTAAAAAAAGAAAAGAAAGAAGAAAGTTTTGGGTCTATGTGGTCAGTGGTCACATGATTGGTTGTCGTCCGCTGGCTTTCATGGGGGAAGGTTTTGGACCGACTGTACGAATTAAAAGAAAAGTTCCTCATAGGAGAGAATTCTGTCAATCTTGAGGGGGAGTGGTTGGGGGTGGGGTTAACCAGCTATTGTTACCGCCCATTACCTGGCTGTGTGAAGGTGTGAAAAACTACCACATCTTTAAACAGCTTTTTCTCTGGATTGTGATTTCAGGGGTAGCAACATTCAAATACTCATGTCGTCTTCAATTTGTTTCCGATTTCAATGTATGACACATCATTTGAAAGCTTACAATCTGTAGTTTAAGCACATGTGACTGAAAAACAGAAAAATGTGCCTACTGGATGCACTTTTCACCAGCAGCTGCCACATATAGTATGTGGAGTTGATTGCAGATGCACGATGGTGTGTGAAATTCACATACTTGGCCAACATTTTGAGGCATCTCAATGAACTGAACCCTAAAATGCAAGACAAAGAAGAAAGTCTTCTCACCTCGGCTGACAAACTGCGTGGCTTCAGATCTAAACTCACACTCTGGCGCTCCTTTGTGGAACAGGACAGTCTTGAGATGCTTCCCTTTTGCAGCAGAAGCAGCAGCCTTTCTGACCTCGTCTCTCAGTGTCTTTTTCACAGATTGACTAGGTCTGTCAACTTCACTGTTCTTCACTTCACTGAACTTCAGTGTTCATGTGCACTGGAAAGCTCAAAAGAATTGCCACTGCAGAGATCAGGGAAGATTGCACATCAAAAATGACATTTCAAGACATGGCTTTTGGACAGGCTTTGGACCATCATTGGAGAAGGAGTACCCGACAGTTTCAAGTCGCAATTCTGATACCCTTCTCTACGACGTATTTGTGTGAACTGAGCTTTTCGAGCCTAACTTACATCAAGAACAAGTAAAATGGACTGCACTTACAGTATATAGCACCTTTATCCAAAGCGCTTTACAACGGCCTCTCATTCACCCATTCACACACACATTCACACACCAATGGCTGCAAGCTACCATGCAAGGCGCCAGCCCGCTCACTGGGAGCGATTTGGGGTTCAGTGACTTGCCCAAGGACACTTTGACATGTGGCCAGCTGGGGCTCGAACCGCCGATCTGCCAACCTTGCGATCGTTAGTCGGCAGCTCTACCTCCTGCACCACAGCCGCAGGGAGTACAGGGGGTACAGGGAGAGAATGAGGCCTGTGGACCAGGAGCTCCGTGTCTGCCTCTTATCCATCCCTGCCAGAGTAGGACGGCTGTGTGCATCATCCCAGGCACATGTTTCTATATGTAATCATATCATATATATAATATATGCCATTTAGCTGACGCTTTTATCCAAAGCGACTTACATTGCAGTGAGTGCATTCATTTCAGTATATATGGTCCCAGCGGGAATCGAACCTACAACCTAAGCGTTGTTAGCGCCATGCTCTACCTACTGAGCCACTAGGGGTGCAACGGTTCAGTTGGCCCACGGTTCGGTATGAACCTCGGTTTTTGGGTCACGGTTCGGTTTCGGTACGTGTTTCTTTTTCTCCAATATATACAGTATCAACATGCTAAAAACACATAACTACACATAATTAGATGATCACACAGTCCTTGCTTTTGAAAACGTCCTAAAATTAAACTATGTTTACAAGCCATGTATCACTTACCGTTAGCCTCAAACAATAACTGAATCCATTCCACAAAGTATACATATAGCGGTTTCACGCGAGTGGTTTATGGTTTCACCAGCTGGCGTCACAAAAAAAGTGCCTCTTAGGCTTGAGGACTAGTATATAATAGGAGAGGAAGAAATTAAAGTAAAAATGCACTTTAGCTATGAGAGCCGTATCCCATATACCCTTTATGCACCTTTTAAGCGCATATAGGACACGCGTGAAGCATTTCTGTGACACGCGTTTCTGTTCACTGTTTTCATTCCCTCATCGCTGTATTCAATACCAAAACCAGAATGAATGACCACACAACGCAGATTTGTAGCAAACCAGGGCTTCCTCAAACTGTTACCATGTTCTCAACTCCGCTCGCCATGAACAAACACCCGACTTTGAATGAAACACAGGATAAACCGAAAACCGCCACGGTTCATTAGTGTATTGAACCATGGAACGCGAACCGAACAGTCTGTAAAAAAAACGAGAACCGTTGCACCCCTATGAGCCACAGAGGACCACAAGGTCTCCCATTGATTGAGTCACATTTACGTGTGTGCACGTGTGTGCGTGCGTGCGTGCGTGCGTGCGTGCATTGGCTGTCAGAGGGATGCATAGTACGTTTTTTAATACATTATAGACTGGTGTGACTTGAGCTTTTGCATACTTTAAAGGGTGCCGTGACTGATAAAAGGTTGAGGAACACTGATGTACATTATCATAGAGCCACCAGCCTGTGGGGAGATGCATGTACGTAGACCCACATCCCCCTTCTCCAGCTCGAGAGCTAATGCATTAAATATGTATATGTGCCACTCTCGCCATTGCTGTATTCTCTATTATTCATGACTCATCTGGTGTTGAAGCTATAGGCTTACATCCATTCATAGTGAACTACGGTACTCCATGGCAGTGAATCTGAAGTAGTAGACTCCTCTCTTATAGTAATGATGTAAGACTGTAGCTGGATTCAATATGGTCACATTCGTGTGGTCAGTACCTGTAGTTGGGTTGTAGGCTGTGTTCCCGAGAAATACTTTAATAAATAATGAAATGCTAATTAAACATCCAATAACCTGTACGTTTAACATTAGAACAGCCATGGGTGGGGTCATTTGACCCAGTGAGTAAAACACGTTTTATGTCTTTGCACTCAATAACATTTCAGGACCCTCCTTTCATGACTTTTCCTAGATATGTGTGTTCTACCACCCAGTATCCTTACATTCTCAAAATCTCATCAGGATAAGCTATTATAAAGCTATTTTGCTTTTTTTATGTGTAGGAGGCAGGCTAATTTACAAGCGGACAACTAGTGGTCAGTGTGTGTAAATAGCAGCTTACCATTGTAAAGAGGGGCTCTTATAGTAGGTAAAAAAGGCACGGCTGCTCTAGTGTTGTTGATGTCATACCCTCCTCTTCTCATGTCCTTCCTTGTAGCCTTCCATTGCCCTCTTTCATGTAATACAATTAAATTTGAATTAAGTTCAATTCAATTAAACCAAGTTCTGTACACCCTTTCAATGTCACATCTCCAAAAGCCTGCAGGTTCATCAGGATCACATCTGGTAGAATGCCAATGAGATAAAAGAGAATGGTCTGGCTTTTGTTGATCATGATTATTCATTAGTTACTGTAGAGAGAAACCTTGAGAGCTTTAAGTCCATAATATCTCACATCAAGATGAGTTCATGACGGCATGTACAGTGTTCCCCTCATAGTACAAAAGAGCAGGAAGCCACTGAATGTCCTGTGGTTTTGTAAACTATCACTGAGAGCCCTTATCCTGAGGGGAGACATAAGTAGACCAGACACATTTTTGTGATATGAATCTATGACATCACCTGCATTCTCTCTCTCTATCTCCTCCACCTTGTTCTTCTGGAGCTGCAGTTCAGTCTTAGTGACACTCAGATCCTCTCACCTGGCTGTCACTCTGGCCCCCATGGTGGACAGTTCAGTGGCTTGTGCTGGACCTTAAAGAAACATAATTATCAAATGTTCTTGACCCCACTATTGATCTGACCTTGGTCACATTGAGCAATGAACACAATGAATGAATGGTCCATATCCAGACACAACATTCTATTAACTGCATTCTCATTCTCCGGCTTCTCTACATTGTTCTCATATGCCTGTCCTCTTTGCAGATCCTCTCCAAATCCTTAAGGTTTCGAGGCTGTCGCTTGGCAACTCGAAGCTTCAGCTCCCTCCACAGATTTTCTAGAGGATAAAAGTCTGGATACTGGCTAGGCCACTCCATGACCTCAATGTGCATCTTCTTCAGCCACTCCTTTGTTGCATTGGCCGTATGTTTTGGGTCATTGTCATGCTGGAAGACCCATCTATGACTCATTTACCACAACTTTATTTATCTAACTTTATTTATATAGCACATTTTGACTAGAAATGCTAGAAAAAGGATTAGAAACGTGCCAGCACCATATCTTCGCAAGAAATTGTATTATTATTGTACCTTGGAATTGTGAAATGTTTTTGATCAGGTCAGGGGCCTCATTTATAAAGCTTACGTACACCCCAAAAGGTGCGTAAGCAAATGTTCCCGCAATTTTGGGATTTATAAAAAATGTGCGCACCTCTAGGCTACACACACTGTGATCCATGCGTATGCATAGAAACTGTACGTACGCAAGTCACAGAAAATGTACCATCAATCGCCCTCGGTCTGGGGCGATGATCATGAAATGCATCTGCGTTTCCTTGTCTTAGTACTTCTCAATGACAACAAGGTTGAATCTAATCTAATCTAAAAGAGAAATGAAAATAAACTACAAAGCAAGGTATCTGTTTTTGCAAAACAACTTCTCAAATGTTGTAGTTTAATCGAGAATCATATTTAATTGGATCTGTAATTATTATAAGTATTAACCAATACGTGGATGTTATGACATTATCAGAGAGAGAGAGAGAGAGAGAGAGAGAGAGAGAGAGAGAGAGAGAGAGAGAGAGACGGGCAGATGGAGAGAGCAGTGAGAGGTTGTGATGGGCAGGGGCTAAATTCAGAGAAGGCTGGCTGGTTGGCTACATGATCAGGATGAATGAGGTGTCAGTATTCCCTTTCAATTCTACTTGACGGCATGTCGCCAATTCAAAGCGCCCTCGAGAGCACACACTATCTTAGTCACTCCAGTCACTCAATACTAGGAGCACTCATTGTCTTAAGGTGGCTGCAATTAAAGTTCAATACATTCTAGCGGAAAAACGTTTTACAACGAGGATGGTTGTTATTCCAATAAAGAAACAACTCAACTCGCTTGCAATCGGCTTCACAACACACAGCAAATCTCCAAATTATTATGTGGCGGGGATTGTTTCTGCAGATCAAAGAATACGATCTGTGTGGTCATATTATCTAGCTATAATGGCACGGGAAGGCAGATTGTTGCATAGAGAGTTGTCAGGGTGGCAGAGGCAGAAACTATACCCTTGTAATTATTGTTTGCTAATGCTAATATTTGCTAATGCCCTCCCCTGACAACTTAACCTAAGCTAACCACTCAAAGTTAACTTAACCAGTTGAAGTTAATGCCTAATAATGCCTAATAAAGTCATAATTCATGTAACTCTTACGTATCTTACATCAAAACAGGTGGTCAAATGCTGGTATAGCCAGAAAATATGATCCCCCAGATCGTATTTCCTTGGTCTGCAGAAACAATCCCGCAGAATGGAATCATTTGGAGACTATGTTGGCAACTCTCTAGATTCGCCCGTGAACCGGTCGTCTTCAGAGTTAAACACTGTCTGATTTGGGGAATCACTCTAATGCTTACACTGGCTACCTCTACCTCAGCAGCACAAGCACTCAGTGCATGGCGGAACTGCTGCGGCTCTCGCTTGTGTGTGGGTGTGGGTGTGTGTGTGTGTGTGTGTGGGTGTGGGTGTGGGTGTGTGTGTGTGGGGGTAGGGTGTGTGTGTGCGCACACCTTCAGTAGCACTCTATCACTCTACCTCAGTGTGAAACTGATAAACCCCATCACCCAAAGCCATTAGTAGAATATAGATGAAGTGACACAGTGTTACACACACCTATTTTCCATTACGCTCAAGAGGCAATGGAGGGGAGAAAGGCGCATGGGGTAACTGAGCAACTGAGGATAGAACACATCAGGAATATCTCTTCTGTGCTTCTGTCTCTCGGAGAAGTAATTATCAGTGAAGTGGCACTGAGGAGCACTCCTCTTCATCATCGTCCTCTTCTATACCTGGTCACAGCATGGATGGGGTGTGTGTGTGTGTGTGTGTGTGTGTGTGTGTGTGTGTGTGTGTGTCTGCATGTGCGTGTATGTGTGCGTGTGTTTGTGTGTGTCATGTAATTAACGCCACGCTGTGTTCCAGGTCACGGCCGCTGTGCATGCCGCCATTTCGACCGTCATGGTTACCCTGGTCACCGCAATCACCACGGTGACAGACAAACACACACACACATACACACATACACGTACAGACACAGTCACCCTGGTGATGATGATTAATTAGAGGAGACCCCCTGTCAAGACTATACCCCAAATGCATGCTGGGAAGAAGTCAACAAAGTGAAAGGGCTCGCAGCACGAAACACTGAGCATTAGCGCATCCTGGCACAGCATCCTGACTACACACACGCACACACACACACACATACACATTTGAAAACTTTCAGTTTTGTCAAAAAGGCTTCCTCCATGTAAAGTTCAGATATATATATATATATTAGAAAATACCTTGTAATCATTCTAACTGTATAATACAAAAAGGCTCATGACTAGCAGGATACCAGAGTGCAAGGTTATACTAAGTTGGCTAACCTGTAGCCTTGCTTTAACAGTAAAGATTAGCATGTCCCCGTCTATGGCAGCATTTTGGTACGTGTTACATACAGAATTGTCAACAAAGAGCAGTAAGTTTCCTGTGCAACCTCAGGCCAGTCCATGTTGCATTAGCTGCTTCTGTCTTAATCCAAGAAGAGTTCATTAACGCTAGAACAGTATCTTTGCACTTGATCAAGTTTCAGGACCCTCCTTTCATGACTTTTCCTAGATATGTGCGTTCTACCACCCAGTATCCTTACATTTTCAAAATCACATCAGGATAAGCTATTATAAAGCTATGTTGCGTTTTTCTGAAGTGAAGCGGCCAACTAGTGGTTGTGTGTAGGTAAGAGGTGGCTCTTTTAGTAGATAAAAAAGGCATGGCTGTTCTAGTGTTAATCATGTATACTGTAGCTCCGTGACCTGTCTGTGACCTGATTGGTAGACGTTAAATATTCTACTTGGTGCTTGTTGCTATCCCTGCAGCCTTGCAACCTGGATGTCAACTTTGACTTTTAGTAGCTGGGAAGCTATGGATACTTCTGGTTTTATTTGTGCTTTTCTCTCAGTATCTTTGTTATTGCCAGACAGCTGAGAAGCTCCAGTATGGATGTGTTGGATCAATGTATATGTTGTTCCGTCTCCATATTTATGGGAGACGGAGATTGATTCCTACATGACCGTACCATGAACTCTATAGCTCTGCTGTGCTCACTATCGAAAGGTCCTGGTCAGACAAGAAATGGTGCAGGGAAAAGAACAGAGAACAGCAAGCACAGAAGTACAGTGGAAGGTGTGTGTGTGTGCGTGTGTGTGTGTGTGTGTGTGTGTGTGTGTGTGTGTGTGTGCGTGCGTGCGTGCGTGCGTGCGTGCGTGCGTGCGTGCGTGCGCGCGCGCGTGTGTGCATGCGTGCGTGTGTGTTTGAGCGCTCGGCTTTCAGTGTAAAGTGATGGATAGAGGAGAGGGAGCTGGGAGTGTGATTGTCTCTCCTGCTTAGCTCTCGATGTAATGTCCCCTTCCCAAACATCCCTCAGAAGCAGGGATAAAAGAGAGAGAGAGAGAGAGAGAGAGAGAGAGAGAGAGAGAGAGAGAGAGAGAGAGAGAGAGAGAGAGAGAGAAAGAGAGAGAGAGAAAGGGAGAGAGAGAGGGGGATGATTTCCTCTGTTCTGATGCTGTCTCTGGTCACTGTAGCCGTCATACTGAATATTACTAATGAACAGCCTCTCACAGGGCTTCACAGGCTGGCTTGTCAGTCAGGGAGGGAGGGAGGGAGGGAGGCAGGGGGAGAGAGAGAGAGAGAGAGATCCCTGAGTTCTCTCACAGTTAATGAAGCAGATATCCAGCGGCCTTAGACATGAAGTGTGAAAAGAGGTGAGAGGGAGAAAGAAGGGGACAGGAGAAGGAGATATAATGAACAATAGAATGAAAGGGTGGAGAAAGAAGAAGGGATGATATTGAAAGTTCTAAAGAGGAAGTGAGAGAGAGGAGAGAAGGACAGATTTATTTTAAAAGAAAGAGAGAGGGGGAGGAGGAGTTTGTGTGTGTGTGTGTGTGTGTGTGTGTCACATGTCTGTGACAGATGGTTGTCAGGTGGTGTCGAGAGGTCCCTATAGATGAGATGGAGTCTCCTCTGATTTATAAAAGGGAGGTAAGGAGACAGAGAGAGATGGAGTGGAACAAATATGGAGGATAGAGGTATGGGTGTCAGGAGACCCCAGATGAGCCTCCCCTCTCTCTCTCTCTCTCTCTCTCTCTCTCTCTCTCTCTCTCTCTCTCTCTCTCTCTCTCTCTCTCTCTCTCTTTCTCTCTCTCTCTCTCTTTGATTTAAAGTGGGAAGAGACTCATCTCTCAATGAAGCCGACACAGACATTGAATGAAAGGATTGAGTGATTAGGGGGGTGGAGAAGAGGAGAGAATGAGAAAATTAAAATGATTGAGAGGGAGAGAGAGAGAGGATAGAATGTGTTATTAGGTATTGCAGGGTTTTTCAATCGGGGGTCCTCCTTGGTGCCGTGGCCAGATATCAATGTATTTCCCAAGACATTTGAAATAAAAAAAATGCATGTTTTTTCAATGAGACACAAATATGACACAACCCAACCAAAACATGCATGTGTTCATTCCACATGTGCGCATTTGAGGCTGTGTTATCTGCGACAACTCCGTTGCTCAAAGATGAGATTTGTACATTGGGTTACCTTGGAAATAACCACTACATTCAGATCAGACCAGTGCGTGAAGTTGAAACGAACGCGAAGGTGAAAAATAGAGCAACGTTCTATTTAGTCTGCGCTTTGAACACAAAATACTAATGTTCTTCATTTGTTAGACAAATTGGAGGGCTGCATGGGAAATGATAGACACATGATTGAGGGAGGGGTGTGTGCATTCTATTTTATGTTTTCTTCTAATATCCTGTATCTCCCCCCAGTTTGTGTTCAAACCACCAGGCTCAACAATCTCACTGAAATAGAGCGAGCTTAGTTCAGGCAGGACACTCTCAGGTCAGTGCTAGCTGTCTGTCAGGTGGCAGATCAGCTGTTTATACCTGACACAATCACATGTTATGTGTTCACATGATGGCCTATTTCAGTGGTCTATGAGCCTTCACCTTGCCAGGGGACAGGTTATTATAGCCTATGATATTATAGGTTATAGAGTTATACTACACCCCATTACTGAAATTACACCCATCCCCATCACCAGCTGTAATAGTGATGGAGGTTCTCACTGCTCTATTTGTCTTTCACTGTTCTCTCTGGCTTATTTTTTCACCCTGTATTTATCAAGGATGATGTCATGAATCAATGAATTAAATCCAAAATGCAGTAAAATGCTTCTGCTCACATTCTTTCAATCAAAAGAACCCACAACCACTGCCACAGTAGTGAGGGAAAACAACTTCTTTGTTTGGAAGAAAAACCTTGTTCTCAAGACTCAAGAGCGTAGAATTGTTCAACTGTTTTATCAAATGTGACATACAATATGTATGTCAAACCAAGAAACCAAGTTAAGCCATATCGTGGCCCTGGGGTGGTCCAGTGGTCTAGCACTGCGGTCTACAGTGCACACATATGCCCATGTCGGCATTGGGTTCAAATCCGGCCCATGCCCTCCCTCCCTTCTTCTCCTTACTTTCCTGTCTGTCTTCACTGTATCGGTCCAATAAAAAGAAAAATATGAGTGGGACTGCCCCACTCAGAGAAAAATAAATAAATAAATAAAGTTAACCCATATCATATTTAAGCAATATCACACGAGAGGGAGTGTGTTATACTGAATATCAGCACAGCTGTGATTCGGTCGTAGGTACGAGGTCGCAGGCCGAGTACCGAAGACGATCACAGCCGTGCTGATATTCAGTATAACAGCACAACCTCGAGTGTGATATTGCTTTTATACAACAGTTCTACAGCGTGATTTATTAGTTAACAGTAATAAGCGACAACAGATAAATAATTAAATTAATCATAAAAATAATTTTAAAAATGTTCCGCAACTGAACTTCAAATGGACTGTTGCCTAGTAACCTGAACACAAACATGTCGTCTAATTAACGGTCGTTTAGTAGAACATCTGTGCGGCAGAGTGATACATTAAAGTTAAAAGTTAAAAGTCCCAGTGCTGTTATACTGTACATCAGCACTCATGGAATGCCTCTTGTCCAATCAAATGACTTGGTCGGAACTAACTGTTGTATAACTGTCTTTATCCTCAGGTACGGGCCTCAACGACGGCCAGTGGCACGCGGTGCGTCTGGTCTCCAAGGAGAACTACGCCATGCTGACGATAGACGGAGACGAAGCGTCGGCGGTCCGCACCAACACACCCATCACCATCAGGACGGGCGCAACCTACCACTTAGGAGGTAACTAGTTCCTTGACGTGCTCTTCTTACTGCAGCAGCTGCAAGCCCGAGATGTAGCATGTGCATAGCAACAAGCATACCAGACAGTCATTTTACCTGCTACACCAGGAGCATGAACAGATGCTCGCATGGATGCAGAAACCATAGCCCTCCCACACTGTCTGTATATGGCTTTTGATCAGGTTCTAAGTGAAATGTGCTTTTAAACAGCTTTTAAATCAGCTGATGGATTTTACGTTTTGTCAGATAGCAGTGCTCGCATCGTGTCCAACCCTCACTTCATTGGAGGAAATGAAAGGAAGATATTCATTTTACTACTAAGTGGTTGCCAAGTTTTTCTCTGCAACGTTCTAAAGGGGTCTTGTCTCGTCGCGGGTCTTTGGTCTGAACTGGCCTTTACAGAGGTCTTGATTGGCCTTGGTTTGTCAGATCCCCTGACAGGTCCATCTGCACACATATATTATGACCTAACCACCACCCTGGAACTGACTCCAAAAGCAGCATGGACACTACCCATGGAGATGATCTATTGCTTCTGTTTCCTCATGGTAGTCTGCACAAGGCTGACTGTTCAAGGCCCTATCTGACATTATATGTTTGTCCTTTCATGTTGAGATCAAATGGAATGCAAAAAAACTGAGACTTAATAATACAAAAATAATGATAAGTGTTTTTGACCTCTGTATAGCACACTCCTACTTTAATCCCTTATTATTTAACAGCTTGAACCCCCCGCACTTATGTAAAAAAATAAAATAAAATAATAATAGGCTACATTGGTTGTCCATTCCAATTAAATGGAATATGCTTTGCTCACATAACTTGAAACAGAGTTCTCAGGGAGTCGTAGAGCCATGAATAAAATATGTGAACTGCAAAAACATGAGTTCATCAGCATAATTGTGTTTTGTAAATGGACAGGTCTTTCCCTCTCCACGGTTTCAAGATCATATCTGTTTTGCACCGTTTTTTAATCAATATTGATAGTATGAAGATCATTAAAATGTCTATTTAATTGGAAGATCACTCAAAGTTTGTATCTTTCAGACACCCAATCTGAATAAATGGAGATTGTGGACTTTTGTAGAAAACATGATTTTGACTTACAGTATATAGCGCCTTTATCCAACACACTTTACACTGGCCTCTCGTTCACCCATTCACACACACATTCACACACACATTCACACACACATTCACACACACACTCACACACCAATGGTGGGCAAGCTACCATGCAAGGTGCTGGCCTGCTCACTGGGAGCTATTTGGGGTTCAGTGTCTTGCCCAAGGACACTTCGACATGTGGCCAGCTGGCGCTCGAACCGCTGATCTGCCAACCTTGCGATCATTAAACGGCGGCTCTACCTCCTGCGCCACAGCCGACCCATGCCCTAATGCCATCATCTAATGGATCTGATTTGAATAGCTAACATTGCAATGGCCATAACAAACAGGTATGGTGATACAGGATTATTATACATGTCTTTTACTCATCTTATGAGAGATTCTCCAAAGTAGAAAAAGTCCAGGCATGTATAAATTAATAACACAAAGCAGCAGATTTCTATATGCCAGACCATGCACAATAAGTTAAAGCTAAAATGAGTGACATGTAGCCAAGTAAACAAGAGTGTTGAACCAAGGTTCAAGCATTTAGCACTGGTTAAACCCACTTCATCTATGGGAATGGCGATTCGCCAACATACATTTGGAGGCCGTAATTTCTTTGTAAACCTGGAAAGCACCCTATTACTCACCCACTCATTGTTAAAGGACCACTTCTGGGTTTGCTGTCTAGAAATGTTTAGACCCCCCAAAAATCCATCAATTTACAGTACTTACTCTGAGTACCGGTATATTTATATAGCACTTTTTACAAATACAGTTTGTCAGAAAGTGCTTTACAGTGTGAACGACATCATTACATTTGGGTAAGGGTTATATAATGTGTCAACCCTTTGAATTTTCGAAACCAAAAACATGGCCAACATCTCTCTCGCCTTGAATTATACCCCTGGTTACCGCATACCAATGATGTCAACATAATAATAATAAGAATAAGAATAAGAATAACTTTAATTTCTATAGCGCCTTTCAAACAACCCAAGGACGCTTAAGGACGCTTATTCTAGATATAATCCTTTCTCAAAATTGTCTATAAATATTATACCTGGTTTCCCTGCATTCTCGTAGTGTTTCTATTTTTTCTAGGAGTCTAATATTATCTCCGTATATACCGGTACTGTATCTTCCTTGTAAGAAATGCTGTCTGATCCTGATGATCAGATGATCTTTATATGGTTCCTACAGTAGGTGTTGCTTCTAAAAGACCATATCATAAATGAAGGTAGCGTGTGTTCAGTGAGGGCACTCTAAGTCAACGGAACAGCTACACACAGTCACATGTTCAGGGGACGAGGCTCAGAAGCAGCCAAGTCAACGCTGCTCCGATAGCGTCGACATATTGCGGGGTTGTACTGACTATGAGAGCTAGCTTTGTGGGTTGTCCCTATAGGGGGGCTCTCTATGGGTGGTCTGTTAACTTATCGCCTCCCTGCAGTTGGGGGTCGTTAATTCGGGCCGGGAGCTCTAAAGAGAGGACGCTTCCGAATATGCCACGACTATGTATTACCATTTTCAGGCAATAAATGTTCTGACTGAACCCCTGTTATTTAATAAAAATACATTTGAGAGGAGAGAAGATGAGAGGAGAAGATAATACACTCCTCCTTGTAATTCAGACCGCACCGTAACGGCCGTAGTTTATCTGTGTGAGTTGAATATGTAAGAAGCACTGGTGAAGAAATGTACCGCCGTAAGAGAATGACATGAGACCGTCTCTTAAATCCTACACATGTTGGAGTTACTTGACGACCTACATGCACGCACACACACACACACACACACACACACACACACACACACACACACACACAGATACAGACACACAGACACACACACACACACTTGGCCTAAGTTCTGCTCCATGTCCTGAGAGTGCTTTTGTAAATCTGCACTACAAAGGATAAGGATAAGTGTCCCTAAGTGATACTCTACTTTCTTTTCAACATGCAGACTCATGGATTGCCAGTGTTTGGTATACTGCTTTGGAATCTCAATACATTTGCAACGTTTTGGTTTGGAGAAGGGGAAAGTGTTTTTATATATGTGTGTGTGTGTGTGTGTGTGTGTGTTTGTGTGGAGGTGGATGTGTGGGTGTGCGTGTGCGTGCATGGGTGGATGTTGGTGTGCGTGTGTGTGTGGAGGTGTGCATGTGTGCGTGGGTGTGCGTGTGTGTGGAGGTGGATGTGTGTGTGTGCGTGTGCGTGCGTGGGTGGATGTTGGTGTGTGTGTGTGTGGAGGTGGGTGTGTGTGGAGGTGGATGTGTGTGTGAGTGTGCGTGTGTGTGGAGGTGGATGTGTGTGTGAGTGTGTATGTCTTGAGCAGGATAAGAGTCCCTAAGTGATAAATTATCTCTCTTATCACCTCATACCCCAGGGGTCACAGAGAAGGAAGTGGCTCAGTTTGCTCAGGGCTGTAGAAGGTTTAGAAACAGACACACACACACACACACACACACACACACACACACACACACACACTATCAGCACCCACACAATCTGTCTGAGTTACAGAGATGCCAGGTTAATGATGCCAGACACCGCTGTCCGTCTGTTAGAAGATGATATCCGGATCTAACCGTGTGTGTGTGTGTGTGTGTGTGTGTGGCATCACAGTAAGTGAGAAAGATAGTGTGGGTGCTGATAGCTTCATCAGATGCGCTCATCCTCAGTATCTCTCCATCCGTCCATCCCCCGGATCCATACACCGGCGGTCACTATCAGACTCAATCTTCTTCACAGGTCTTTAAATGAGGAGAGAGTACCCAGCACCCCCCCACACACACACACACACTCACACACACACACACACACACACACACACACACACATCTGCCAGCACAATGAAAGTTCTGAAAATAGAATCAAATGGAACAATGTTCTTTTTCCATCGTTTTCATCCTACTCCTCCTTCTCCTCCTTTCTGCCTCCTCTCTCTCTTCTCTCGTCTTAGTCTTTTCCCATCGTTCTCCTCCTCTGCTCCTTTCTCATCCCCCCTTTCTTACTCCTTGGTTAATCTTTCTTTAATTGAACTTTATAACTTTGCAATGATGGAGATAGAAAGAGAGAGAGAGTGATAGGCAGACAGAATTCCAGGTCCATTACCGATATGTCAGCAGAACTGACATAACATAACAAACGCACACACACACACAGTGGGTGGTTTTTCAGTAGGCAGATTTCCATAGCATGAAACTTTCAAAACTAATTAACGAGTGGGCTGAATTTGTGATGAGTCTTTTTTTTCTCGTTAATGGACCACTCAGCCTAGTAAACACAATACATGGGATTTACGGGAAACATTATGAGCTGAATACAAAATGGGTTAGTAAAAAGTCTCATCAAATTATAGCCGGGTGATTATAGCTCAAATAAACTTTAAAAGTGTATTTGGTTATTCATTTTGAATTCCACCACATCTGTCTGGGGGATGTTATTGTGCTGTGTGTTACTTACATTTACATGTACATTTACATCTATCCATCGGTCATAGCAAGACAAAGTAATCTATGCTATGGCCAGGGGCCACGTGTGTGACCAGGTGGGAATGCAAAAACTCAGTGTTCAGTGCTCAATGCCTTCCAATGCCTTCCAATGCCTTGAAGAAGGCATACGGCAGGCTGAATGTCCGCCTTTCATAGACATTCTCATTCATAATGGTATACATCCATGGTCTGTTTTGGGGGTTATTTCTGGCATACGATAATTTCATTACAATTGCAGGAACAGTGATTTAATAGCAGTCGGCCAGATGCACAAGGTGTTCAGAACGCTATTGTTGTTTTGTTTTGATTGATTGACATGAATCAAGTAATATATTGGGCTCTGTTCTTCCTCATTATTAATTAGTCATTTTCCTGATCAGTCTCTCAAATAGTGTCAAACCTAGGTGGCTGGGTGGGTTGAGAGCGGGGTGGGTGGCGAGCGTGGGTGGGTGGGTGGCGAGCGTGGGTAGGTGGGTGGCTGGGTGGGTGGGTGGGTGGCTGGGTTGAGAGTGTGGGTGGCTGGGTGGCTGGGTGGGTTGGTTGATAGCATGGGTCGGTGGGTGGCTCGGTGGGTTGAGAGTGTGGGTGGGTGGGTTGTTACTCTCTCACTGAGATGTTAGCCACTAGGGAGGGAGAGTGCAACCTCCTGCCTATACCAACTGTCAGTAGATGGAAAACCAATTGAAACCATGGGTGTAGTGCAACGACTAACTGCCAAATAGTACGTGAGTACTATTTACAAATAGCTATATCACAACAACAATAAACCGGGGGGAATTAAATAACACAATAAAACAACCGGGGATTACCCAAGGGTAGGAGAAGGGAGGGAGAAGGACCATGCGAACGGTGTCACAAAACAACAAAGTCAGCCCTATTCTTCCCTACACCCCTGACCTACCTATGCCACATAACAACTATGCAAATGTATACCCCAGGGTATCTTACCTAGCCCTTCTCCTGTGGCGAGGAAAAGAGAAAACCAGGGTCCATCAACACACACTAAACCAACAATCAACTAGGAACAAAAGAAACGACTTCCGCGAACAGACTCAAACAAAAGACAAAAGTGAATCAAACAACAACCAAAAAAATGTCCTTCTCTTGCTACGCATGACACACATTAAGTAGGAGACAGATCTTCTAGGATTGGAGGACAGGGGCTTGTAGATGATTGGACGACAGGGGCTGGTAGATGATTGGATGACAGGGGCTGGTAGATGATCGGACCACAGGGGCTGGTAGATGATTGGAGGACAGGGGCTGGTAGATGATTGGATGACAGGGACTGGTAAATGATTGGACACAGGTGAGGGCTGATGGACAACGATGATGGACAGGACCCAACGACCAAGAGGGGAGGAACCACATCCACATCACTTCACCTAGGGGGAGACGGACAGAAGCAAAACAAAAACAGACATAGGACATAACACAAAACATACAAGTCTGTAACATTGGTGGCTGGGTGGGTTGAGAGCCTGAGTGGGTGGGTGGCTGGGTGAGTTGAGAGCGTGCATGTGAAGGCAACACTCCCCTGTGTGCCGTCCTGGAAAAAATAACTGAAACATTTATTTGATAACGCTCCAACTCAACTTTTTCAAAGAGTAAGAAACTGGTTTCCATCTCAGCGTTGAGGTGCCTCTGTTTCCAGGAGACAGTTTAGCCTCTGGCTTGCCCTTAATTGGTACCCGATAGCAAAGCTTGGTGAATAGAATAAATCGAGCTCTGCACACTAAAACACTAAATGAGGATCTCTAACTCCTTTTGGATTCCTTCGGCATCATCTACAAATGCATTTACCATCTAGTACTTCACATAAGGCCCAGCTGTAATCGTCACCACAGAGATCTTTTTTTTTTTTTGCCTGGTACATTGAATCAAATCAAATCTATTTCTATTTGTATAGCGCATTTCTCACAAGATGTGACTTAATGGGCTTCACATGATCACAAAAGCAGGCAAAGGTGAAAAACCGTGTTACACTGTGCAGCCAGGAAAATTCCCTTGCAGCCCTCTACTCATAGAGCGACTACTACCAGTTTGCCTACCAGCACACAGCAGTGGCACCCATGTACCAAGTCGACGGTTTATGCTGGCATGTTCCGGGAAATGCCGACATAAACCATTTTCCCACATGTACCATAACATATATACTCATATACTCATATCAAGAGGTGTGATAGTAATGAAGGTGTGATTTATACATTGTAATAACACTGTTGTGTTAAAAACAGACATTTACTGTATGAAACATCAGGGAAGGAAGGGGATATGGGTTTCACAATGACAGTTATGTTATATAAAATGGTCACATTGTGCCAGTGGACCTCTGTTGGGGTGACTAGTGTTAAATGATATATCATCCTGTTTTGTTTTCAGCAGAATGGCCATCCAAGCATAGCCAATTGCCACATTAAAACAAATCAAGAGTAATAAGCGTTATACTCATGCTTGACAACCACACACACATACACACATACACAAATACACACACACACACACACACACACACACACACACACACACAATAATTACTGTTCTACCCATGCTTTACAAACACTAATAATAGGTTGTGACAGAGATGGACAGTGCAGTGGGCAGATAATGGAAGGGTTTCATCATCGATGTTAATGTTAGACAGACACACACCCACACACACATTGACATTGGTCATTGACGTTGAGGAAATGTAAGATGGGGGATAATTACACGTCCTATTTAATCAAGTAGATACTGAGTCATGACGGTGTGTGTGTGTGTGTGTGTGTGTGTGTGTGTGTGCGCGCACGCGTTAATGAAATGTATTTTAGTTTTTACGGGTGTAATGGCACACCAAATTTCGGTTCGGTATGTATTTGATTGTATTGAAAACGTTTTTTATCTTATATCACATTGCAAATATTTAAGTTTATGTGTGTATAAGGAATGTTTAGCTCTGTACTACAGTAGGCAAGGAACATCAGGGTATAGAAAAACACTCCCATTTGAGATACATACTGTAGATGTTATCTTTCATAGCAGGCATCATACAGTGTTTGCTTATTAGCAATATATAGCTTATATTAAATAACTTGTAGTGGTGAAATGTAATATGTTCCCTCAAGTTATCATACGAGTAGTTTGAGACCTTCAGGCTTAAGCATCACTTTGACCTGATCTCTCATGCTAGCCTTCATAAACAGGGACAACGTGGATATGTGTTTATATAGTTTATCAACTTTTTTAATGGTTTAATATCCCTCCTGGCCTTTACTGCTGTTATTGAGGTTAGCGGTGTCACTCTGATGAAAGGCAAGAACAGAGAAAAGAACCTTTGGCACTTATTTTTGGTTGTTGTCTTGTCTCACCTATTCACCTTCCTCCCCCTCTCTTCTCTTGCCTTGTCTCCTCTCTTCTCTCCTGTTCTCTCTCCTCTCCATGCTCTTCAATGCTTTTCTGTTAAGACCCAGTCTCCTGAACCAAAGCTTATTTTACGGAGAGTGGTTTCTCTCTCCTCGAAATACGCTTAAAGATAATTAGTAAGTGACTGACATGAGAGCTGTAGATTGGAATTTTCAACAGGTACACACACACATAGACACACACATACGTACATACACACTCACACACACAAGATAGGCAAACACAGATAATTGGAGCTGAAAAGTTCAAATAGCAGAGAAGAGAGGGAGTGGCTTCATATGATTACATAACATTGGTCGTGACCTATTATTCATAATATTTTCATGGGTACAATAGGGGGATTTGTTAAGCACTGCGAATGGTGATGTTAAACCCCTACTAAGTGACAATATTGGCAATAAATCACAGGTTTTTTTAGAAAAGCACATTGTGTTGGTTACACAAACACAATCGGAAAAAAGTGACAAGAAAACAATGTTTTACGTATTTATTTTGTGATAGATTGTGGCGGTTTCTGACATGCACTGAGAAATATAGTAATACAAATGTTGTTAATGGAACGTGATAAACCTAATACCCACCATCTACTATGGTGTAGGAATATCATAATAGGTGATTTAAGTGTGAGATTATCGTTATTAAATCACGTCTTTGAACAAAGATTGTTTTCATCAACCCGTTGTATAAACACCGTTGAATTGATCATCTCTTATGCTTTTTGATGACTAGCCAAGGAGTTGTTCAATGTCTACTGTATGTGATGCTGTATTGAAGCCCTTTCACACATAAGAGCTTTCCCAGGGCATGTGTGAAGAAGATTTACAGGGAAATTTGCTTAGACAATTACCCTGTGGTCACTACCTTGTGTGATTCCAAGCCTGAACATTGCCTGGTTCGGCAGGTAAAGGGTTACGTATTTATGACGCAAGACGTGGAACAATCACAGCGAGTAGTTTCTCACTTTGTACTTTTGATTTGCTCCGCTAATGTTATGGAGTTGCCTCGTTAACCCACATCACATCAGCCAAAGTAGTGTTGAATATATACACAACTGGATATACTACTTCATTTCCAATCATAGATAGCTAGATTACTTACTTAGCTAGATTACTTATCAAATGCACATTTGTGATATGTTTACGCAGTGCGCACCAGTGGCATTTCCAGTCACTCCCACAATACAGTGTGCGCTGTTCCGTCTGATTATTGTTAGTAGCAATACGTCTAATTGAGTTAACTCGTATTATGTTTACCATCACCAAGTTCTTCCATACTGTGCTTTTGGATTATTATAGTATGTTTATATCAACAGTAATCAAGTGCTTTAGTTGGCAAGCGAACTTGGTGATGGTAAGTCTCGCTGTTAAATGAATTTGAAAAATATGATGATAAATCCATATAAAACGGAGGTATGATATATGGCATATATATATTAAATGTATCTAATATATAGCTTGTGCAAACCCGGGAATGCCATTGACGTGTGAAAAGACACAACACGGTCATCTCAGGGCATTTATGTGTGAACAGCGTTAATTTCTGGTGGGCCCAGGTTGGGATTCCGTGTAATTTACAGTGAACTATGTGTGAAAAGGCCTTTTGACACCTTGAACTCTGCAGTAAACCTTCTGACCAGACATGCAGAGGCGTGTAGGATTTCTGTGCTGTGCTTATTGGTGGAGTTAGAAAAAAAAGGTTTCTTGTGATGAAGGTTCCCAGAGGATCTCTACGCTTACGAATTCCATCCACTGCCTCCTTATGAATTAGACATGAGCCATAGAGGTACTCATTAATCTGACTACAGCCTCTCACAGGGGTGTGTGTGTGTGTGTGTGTGTGTGTGTGTGTGTGTGTGTGTGTGTGTGTGTGTGTGTGTGTGTGTGTGTGTGTGTGTGTGTGTGTGTGTGTACTCTCAAATATGAGAGTACCATTGAAAACTGTCTTGTACTTGAATCTCTCAGAGGACTATAAATCAGGGAGAGATAGCTTCTAGTCGATAGGTTGAGTCCTGTGTGTGTCTGTGTGTGTGTCTGTGTATGTGTGTGTGTGCTAGTGTGTGTATGTGTGTGTGTGTCTGTGTGTGTGTGTGTGTGTGTGCTAGTGTGTGTATGTGTGTGTGCGTGTGTGTGTATGTGTATGTGTGTGCGCGTGTGTGTGCGTGTGTGTGTGTATGTGTGTGCACGTGTGTGTGCGTGTGTGTGTATGTGTGTGCGCGTGTGTGTGTGTGTATGTGTGTGCACGTGTGTGTGTGTGTATGTGTGTGCACGTGTGTGTGCGTGCATGTGTTATAGATAGGTTGTGCTCAGACTGAGCCATAGGAAACTCTCCTGTCTCACTTCTCCTCACTTCATTGATCCACTACCAAGACTGGCAACTACCCAGGTACACACACACACACACACACACACACACACACACACACACACACATTGGCAAGTGGCCAGGTAAGGGGGAGAGCTGACTGTTACCCCAGAGAGCAACAGTGAACTCTGCAGTGCCTCTCTGAGCCTCAGGTCTGGAGTCTCACATTTGGCTTGATTCCAGGTTACTAGGAGATATACCTTGGTTCTAGTGAGAGTTCTCTTGGGTTCTGGTGAGACTGCACTAGAGAACACAGTCATTTGGTGTTTGGCTAACAATTGATGATGAACGTGAGACTATTAGGATATGCGTGAGACTGTTTGAATGCAGATATGAATTGGCTTGGTTCTAGGTTCTTATACGATACAGTTCTATTGAAACTAGCAATGATTACAGCATTGTTTGCCCTTTTGTTTCTAGGTTTTTACAAACTTAACCTGGGTTCTAGTGAGACAG
>NC_137682.1:13801524-13804024 GCF_963989245.1 Nansenia antarctica
GGTAACTTTCCACCATTGGTGTGTGAATGGGTGAATGAGATGCCATTGTAAAACGCTTTGGAATAAGGTGCTTTATAAGTCAGTACATGTATCATACTCTTGGGGTCATGGTCTTGGGGGCTTATCTATATAGATTAATTTAACTCACGCACCCTTAACTTACCTACTCATACCACAAGACTGAGCCTCCCAGATGGGTTGGGCAGCTACACCTTGCTGCAAGGGAGACTTCCACTTTGGTTTAGGAAACACAGGATAAGATGTTGATTTCCTTTGTACAGGTACATACATGAGGGTGTCGTCTTGCTGATGATAGGGGGATGCAGGGGAGCTGGGGGTTAGTCTGTAATTTGGGACGCATCATCAGTAGTGTTCCCTTGGTTCATGGGGTGTTTCGGTCCTTGACACTATACACCCTCACCAAAGGTGGCCAGCTACAGGGTGATCCAGTCTATTTACGGTCATATTATGACGATGAGGAGTATGATCTTGAACTGCAGAAATGTATGTCTTGTTGGAGACTGGCCAGAAGGCCAATATGCACTTCCTCCACTCGGGGTTGACAAGCGTGTAACGTATCCAGCCATGCATGTCCAGTTGACAGACTGTGATGAACGATCAGTCCACTCTTCATGGGGGACACGGCCCTGTTGCACCCTGCTGTTGTGGAAGACTCAATATTAAGTCTAGCTGTACTGGTGAATAAATATGACTGTCATTCATCTTTCACCATTGATTTCACCACAATCCACAACAAATAAAGCAGACAACTGAACGTCGGTCATAGGGCCTAGCACAATTTGAGGAGATGCCACCCAGTGTTTTTTACCATCTAGGTGCCAAAGTCATTTTTCAGTTTGTTACAAATTCTGAAACTACGGATTGTAATTGATGTGTCATACATCTGAAATCACAATCCTGAGAAAAGAGACAGGGTCTGGTGAAAGAGGTAAAGAAGTCGGGAATCGTCAAGTCGCCGCAAATGACCCAAATGTTTTTTGGGGTTTTTTCAAATGTGTTTTTTATTTTTGGGAAGATGAATCTAGCCATGTAATAGGAAATTCTTGATTCTTGAAGAATCTATCTAGATCATCTATATGGTATCTATACCATCCACCAGGATGATGAGGATGAGACATCATGGGTGGATCTTCCAGCAGGACAATGATCCAAAAACATACTGCAAAGGAGACTCAATTGGTTCAAGAGGAAGAAAATAAAGGTGCTGGACTGGCCTAGTCAATCGGCAGACTTAAATCACAGAATAAGCAAAGGGAAGTCTTTGTGTAACAATCACAATCACATAGCACAGTCCACTATAAAAACCGATGGATTTTCCAAAACAATGTGCTCACCCAACCACAATCAGGGTGACTTTATGCCGAGATGAACTGCAAGACCGACACTCCATTCTTGATCTTGCCCTATCTATTAACCAATAACCACTACTGCGTGTTGGTAAACTTCATAGTTGTGGTTCCGCCAAATACACAGAAAAACAACAGTCAAGTAAAAGTAATAGCATGAAGTTAATTCTTAAAGGCCCCATGTTGCCCTGTTTTATAACATGGATTATAATTGCTGCACAGGTCATCTGATAGGGGTAACCTATGTCAGCACCATGGTGATTAGATTTCCCTTTTGCCTATTGAAGCTATTCAGCTTTAGGTGAGCTTCGTTGGACTATGTGCTCCATAAATTAGCGACGATCAGAGGATACAGGTTGTTTACATCAACAATCCATATGCCACTGCCTAGATAGCTATATGGATACCAGATAGGCCTACTGCCTTGGTAGTTGAGTTCTGAAGCTGCTCGCAATGCGCTGAGAGTAGTAATGAGTTGTGTGATTGTGTAAGGGACCGATTTGAGCATGACCTGTTCGCCATGGGGGGGGTTACTCATGTGTTTATAGTGTGGGGGGGGGGGGGTAAGATAAGGGGGGGGGGGGGGGGATCAGGACAGACACTTGTTTTGTTTGGTGTAATAATGTGAGTTTTTCATGTGTACTGTTTTGCAATAAATAATTGATTACAAAAAAAAATAGGCGACCAGACGGACACCGAGAAGACGATGCCCCTGGAGGGAGGCGCCGGCCAGCCGTGTGATTACAACTCGCTGCCTTTGGCACTGAATTATCAGTCCTTTTAACTAGTTTAATGGATTCAGATGAAGTCAGCAAACAGCCAATGTAACCTACTTCAGAAAACAGAAGTTCAGGCAGTCATAAGTCTATTGTAGACACTGCAAGCAGGTGTAGTTTCTCAGATGTTTTCATTGATTAAGTGAAGCAGATTGACACTACCAGAAATGTTCACATACAGCCTAGTTAGTTAGAATAAATTCTACAGCAGATTACAGAAAACATAGGGAGTTAGCTACCTAGTTAGCCAGCCATTGTGTTGACCCTCTGGTGCTGGACACTGACGCCTGATAAGCTAGCTGACAATGACAGCACAAACATGAACCTTTCTCCAATTCTTTACAACTTTTGTTGAAG
>NC_137682.1:13821524-13829024 GCF_963989245.1 Nansenia antarctica
TAGAGGCTTAAGGTGTGAAGAGTAGGAGACCCCAATATGATGTCACCTGGCCTAAAAGTCATTCCAGGTTAAAGTTCAAGTCAGATTCACAGGCAGTCATCTTAACAATGCCCATATATGGACAGCACTTCCTGAGGCAAAACATATGGCCCTTGAGACAAAGGATGTGTTTACAAGGTGTCATAACCCCCCTTGTCAGGAGAACAGGCCCATACCATATACCCATGCATGTGTGTGTGTAAGTAAAATATACTATTATGTGCTCTCTCTCTCTCTCTCGCTCGGCCCTCTCCCACTCTCTCTTTCTCTCCCACTCTCTGTCTCTCTCCCACTCTTTCTTTCTCTCCCACTCTCTCTCTCTCTTTCTTTCTTTCTCTCTCTCTCTCTCTCTCTTCAGGTGTGTGTGTGCCACTGTATGTGTGTGAATACAGTGTGTGAATACTGTACCATTACCGTGTGTGTGTGTGTGCATATATATGTGCTCCCTCTCTCTCTCTCTCTCTCTGTCTCTCTCCCACTCTTTCTTTCTCTCCCACTCTCTCTTTCTCTCGCTCTCTCCAGGTGTGTGTGTGTGTGTGTGTGTGCCATTGTATGTGTGTGTGCCAGTGTGTGAATGCTGTACCATTACCGTGTGTGTGTGTGTGTGTGTGTGTGTGTGTGTGTGTGTGTGTGTGTGTGTGTGTGTGCTGGACGGCCTGTATGCAGCTGGATGCGACACCTCCCTCCTGCTGAGAGAGCACTCCGTAGGGGGCGGACCATCTTGTTACATTTTTACAAACCTCCCAACTCCTTCATCCACATCAGTTATGAAATTATCATAATTCAGGTTACCGGAGCAACGAGGAGCCGAGCGCCATGTGGGGGGCCATAGACTTAGATTAGACTCACAGCATGACCTCCAAGGCAGAGAGAGAGAGAGAGAGAATGTGAGAGAAATTGTGTATGCGTGTGTGTGTGTGTGTGTGTGTGTGTGTGTGTGTGTGTGTGTGTACAGTATGATCTCAGACACCCTATGGTCTCTCTGTATCCTCCATAATTTAGCTACAATTCAGCCCATCATCATCATCCTTTTCAGATGAAACATTTCTACCACCTAATCATAAATCTAAATGGCTAAAACGTTCTATACAGACCTGTGCTTCCTGCGTGTCCTGTCCCCATGGGAATATTTTCAATCTGACGTTGCATTAATGTTGTTATCTGGTTGTATCGTTTGCATGTCTGTCATGATGGAAAATGGTATGGTGCAGCAATGTCTAAATCCAAATATTGAGATCCGGCAACTCTATTCTAGTTTACAATAATATTATGATAGAGGCTGTGCTGCACTCCAGCTGTTAGAAACGCATTGAAAACGCTGCAGCTATTTTATGGTTTATATCAAATAAAACAACTATCATGTCATAGAGTGGGTTAGGGGACAGTCAGAACAAGATTTCCCATATCCGCATACTGAAGGCCTATTGGTCGATAATACATTGGCCTCTCTACACATCAATTCAACTATATCTAATCAATGACACATGAGGCTAAATCATCTGGAAAGTTTATGCAGTGGATCATCTCAAAGAGATGAGGCAGGCACACGATGTCTCTGGTGTATCACAAGTTCTGGCAGATTTATTCTCATTGGGATCTGCAGGGATACAAGTCTGGGGTCTGTGGGATACAAGACAAACAGTCAAATTCAATTCAATAATAAAATGCATACATAGCCTACATTCATCTAACAGAACACACATAGAAAGGTGTTTTTATAGCTGGCTAGCTAAGAGATCGTTATGAACATGAACAATCATAATACAGGTTCCAAAACAACAAGGTGGGTTAAAGATTACAGGGAACATAACTAGTGCAGGGGTGGCCAACCAGTTGGAGACTAAAGCCCAGTTTATGCTTCTGCGTCGAATTTACGCGCGGCTACGCCGTAGCCTACGCGAGGGCTCTCCAAGTTTATAGTTCTGCGTTGGTCCGCGGACCTCGTCGCGTTGGTCGGTGTACTCATAGCGGCATAATAGCGATCAAAAAACGTATTTTTGTTATGCTTGTTGTAAAGAAAATGTCTATAATGCATTGAAATGACAGTAAACTAAGATAATAAGATGGTTATCATCATTTTTCAAATCTTTATTAATAAGTAATTACAGAAAAAGTAAATGAAATTTCTGTCAATGACATTTCTGTCATTTACGAGAGAGTCGGAATGTGACGCTACCAAGCGGACCAATCACAGTTCTTATAGATAACTTTACATTAAATATGTCTATCATAAATATAATTTAAACCCAACGAACAGCCATGGGGCTCCCTGTAACTAATCATTCATTTCTAAATAAACAGGATTGTACATCTCGTAAATGTGAATCGCGCTCCTTATAGGAAGGCTGTGCCTGACGCTTCCATAGGGCGCTCTACTCAAAGCGGCACAATAGCGATTTTGTTGTTGTTATGCTTGTTGTAAATAAAAGTTCTATGATGCATTGAAATGACATTAAACTAGATAATACGATGGTTATCATAATTTTTCAAATCTTAATTAATAAGTAATTACAGAAAAAGTAAATGACATTTCTGTCATGGCTTCCGCATTTTGGCCGACGAGAGAGTCGGAATCATATCGGAATCATGTGCTACCAAGCGGACCAATCACTGTGCTTACGGTTGCGTAGAAACTGCCGCGTAGTTACATTTTTGGAGAGGTGCGCGTCAACCGACGCCGTAGCTTACGGCGTAGGCTGCGGGCCTACGCAAGCTACGCCGTAGCCTACGACATCGATTTTATGCAGAAGCATAAACTGGGCTTAAAGGCCAATGCACACGGCCCCGATTTTGGCGCACCGCCGAATTCGATTCCATTGTTTTGAATGAGACAATGCACACGGCGTGCGATGGGATATTATCGCACGACAACATTCGATTCTCCATTCACACCAATTGAAATAATTCAAAGAATTGAGAATCGAATGTTGTCATGCGACAAAACGCACGCCGTGTGCATTGGCCTTAAGAGCCAAAAAAGATGATTGGGGTACCACAAAGAGCCACATATTCTGAATAGGTCATTCACAAGTTCCTTTCTGATACCTATTGTAAAAAAAGGGCCTCCATTTGGCTCACAAGCAGTATTTGATGCCCACACTTCTATCAATCACTGAAGCTCACTGGAGCAGCTGATCCTGTGGTAATCAACTCAAGGAATCACTGAACAGAGGTGAACACAGAAGTGGTTATCTGAACCCTGTCTGTTGATCATATCAGACACAGGGAATGCTGTACATACATTACAAAGGTGTCAGGATGGTACGTTTTGAGATAGACTATTTAAGCAATAATGCATGAGAGGCTTTGCTTTATCGTGAATAGCACGGACTTGTTAATGCTTTTATACAACAGTAAAAAAAAAGATATTGTGGAAACATTGCAGGGATGTTACTGCAATGTATGGTAAAAAGGTAAAACATGTTATAACTGTTACATTATTAGGGTTAGGGTTAGTTTAATATATAATAATATTTTAATATAGTTTTGAACTCCTGTCAGCCAATCATAATAGGTGTTCTGATCTGAAATGCATTAACACTAGAACAGCCATGTCTTTTTTACCTACTAAAAGGCCTCGGGGGTCAAATGACCATAGTCTTTACAATGGTAAGCTGCTATTTACACACAATGACCACTAGTTGGCCGCTTGTAAATTAGCCTGCTTCCTACACAGAAAAACGCTTAACCTAATTAGCTTAACTTAATCGATGTGATTTTGAAAATGTAAGGATACTGGGTGGTAGAACGCACATATCTAGGAAAAGTCATGAAAGGAGGGTCCTGAAATTTGATCGAGTGCAAAGATATAACATTTTTCTATACTGACAGGTGTATAGAGCCCTCATGGCTGTTCTAGTGTTAAGCCAGTGTTGGAAAAATAACCGTAACATTAGAGCATCTAATCAACTGCTAACTCCAACAAACATTTGACTGAACCATCAAATAACATTGCAAAAGCTACAAAGATCCAGCATTTACACTGACATTTGAAACGTTCAAAAAACAATAATCTCACAACTGTTGTACAACATCAGTTTGGTTTTGACTGCTGCGCAACTGTGACACAATGAGAAATTCCCTTGGCGGTAGCATGAAAAACTTTTGATCCATTCACTCCACTCTCTCTCACTCTGCCTATCTCATTACTCTCTCTCTCTCTCTCTTCTCAAACCAAGATGTGTTTTCCCCTGGCGACATGTTTTGTGTACACTTGAGCTTCTGAAGGCCTTGTTTTGGGGTCTTTTGTTTGATCTGTGTGTGTGTGTGTGTGTGTGTGTGTGTGTGTGTATGTGTTCATTTGTGAGAGTCAGGTATTGGAGAGTCAGTACTGTGTGTATAGTACAGTGCAATAGAGCACAAATGTGACGGGAGCTGGTGTTTTGTTCCCCAAGACAGCAAGGTCATTTTTTTTATAGGTTATGAAAGTGCAGATTGTAAGCTTTCAAATGATGTGTCATACGGTTGAAGAAGATATGCTTCTTTGAATGTTCGTACACCTCAAACCAGATAGCAGAGAAAATCACTCTGAATCAAAACAGACTGCGCCATCGTGCTTGCTAGCTAGCTAGCAGTTAACAACAAAGAACGTTAGATAACAAAGAATCTAACATCGGCCAGTTTAGCACATCACAGTAAGCTGATAGAACATGAACATGCAAAAATACATACAGTAACTACACATAACTGAATGATCACACAGTCCTTGCTTTTGAACAGTCCTAAAAGGTATGTTTGTTTACAAGACACCAACACTCTCGCTGACAAATTATATGTATTTAGTGATCCTAAAACGGTCCTAAAACGTCAACGTTTCAACAACAAAAAAACACATAAAAAACAACTACTTATTTGTCATTTCTGCAACTTCAGGATTCCTGACTTGTACAGTACAGACTCTCCAATACCTGACTCTCACACATGAACACACACACACACACACACACACACATTCTCCCTGTGACACATGCCTTCTATAACAAACCTGCCATTACCTAGCTGTGTGACGGACCGCCTTTCCTTTTGTCAAGTTACAGAACTGTTGGCTTCTAGCGAAGTCTCATAATAATAATAATAATCTAAATTATAGGTATATTCATGCTTTCACAGCTAATTTCCCTTGCTCAGATACATTCAGCGTCTTTGAGCCCCGGAAAAAGCGCTATATAAATACAATGAATTATTATTAGTAGTAGTAGTAGTAGTATTATTAGTATTAATATACTGATTTCATACTGCACTCAGACACAGTGCATGTGTAATGTAATGGAACAGAGATCAAACACGCAACCTTTTAGCTGCGTCCTACTGACTCCGCAAGAGGGTTAGCCCACCTGCCACGCGGTGAGTGACTGACTGGGACTCCTGCATTCACTTTTCACCACTACACACAGTAAGAACGGATCAGATTGTTTCCTGAATTCCCTCCTCGTCAGAGAAATCGGAATAGTTTTCTCTTGATCTCGGAAGGCGTCATCTGAGGCATGCCCTCTCCCACGCGCCACCGTGAGTGGTGAGCCTCCTCCTTATTGGATGCGGTCGTGGCGAGGTGTATGGAGGTGTTACAGTCGGACGCTGCTGATAAATTGCATAGGGGAGATAATTGAAATACAGCTCTCTACTGGCGGTTAGCGTTAGTCGCTAGCGGCGTTAGCCTCCATGGGGGATGAGGAGGCTGGCGAGGCAGACAATCATGCCCATTCTGTCACCCCCAAGGCCCCATACTTCATCTCAATAAGCCCCCCGTCTAGCCCCAGCTCTGAGGGAATTTGGGACAAATGGCAGGGAGCGTGTATGTGTGTGTGGGTGGGTGTGTGGGTGGGTGGGTGCGTACGATGAAGGGATGTTGGCCCAAGAAGAGGGTTCATGTTTCATCTTGTCAGGAGGGAGAAGGGAAAGAATGCAGAAGAAAGAGACAGAGAGAGAGAGAGAAAGAGGGAGATTGGAGGGGCAGAGAGAGATAAAGAGAGAGAGAGAGAGAGAGAGAGAGAGAGAGAGAGAGAGAGAGAGAGAGAGAGAGAGAGAGAGAAAGAGAGCTGGAACAGGGTTATGTGTCATGTTGTCAGGGGCTCTTGGCAGATTAGCCTCTCCTTGCCTGAGACTGCATCCTGAACAGATGAACAGACGGGGGGGGGGGGAGAGAGGAGGGGGGGGAGAAGGGAGAGAGAGAGAAGGGAGAGAGAGAGAAGGAGAAAGGAACTATAGAGAGATAGTGGAAGGAAGAGGGGGCGTAGAAAGAGAGAAGCTGCAGACACACATGTACGCCTTAGTCGCTGAGGGTCGTGACGGTTTTTCTTCGGGGGTGTGGGGGGATTTATAGTGTGTTGAGACCCTGTTGAAAATTGAAACTAAATAAACATCACAAAACATGAAACCCGGGAAGAGGGGTGAAAGAGAGAGTGATTAATTGGGCTTCCCTCGTCTTCAGGACTAAAGAATGCCTCTCCGCTAGACTGTAACAAGAAGCTGAGTGAAAGTTGGGACCAAGGGAGAGGTGTGAAATTGAAATTTGGCGGGTTTTAATGATGAGGTCATTTTCTCTTCACTGGAATCATTATGTCCTAGATAAGAAAATCAGAAACCATTCATTCATTCATTCATTCATTTCAATACTCCTAAATGCTCCTTCCCTGTTTGACATAAACCGTAGCTTTTTGGGTGGGAGGGGGGAGGGGGGTGCGGGCACTGTACTGTACATGGTAGATGTTGTCAATGATCTGTGTGCAGGCAGAATGATGGACACAAAGTGACTATTAACCTCGGCTACGATTGGGAGCAATCTCCCTCTCTCACTGGTCCAGAAGTACATTCCTCCAGAAGTACGCTGAGTCCTCCCTTACCTCAACCTCCTCCCCTCTCCATTTCTTTCCTACTCTCTCTCTCTCTCTCTCTTTTTTGTCTTTCTTGTGTGTGTGTGTGTGTGTGTGTGTGTGTACACAGTATGATCTCAGACAACCTTTGGTCCTTAACTCTCCGTATCATCCCTCATTTAGTCACAATTCACCCCCATCATCATCCTCTCTCTCTCTCTCTCTCTCTTTTTTTTATAGCCATGTATGTCAGAACAGCCAGTCGCCATGGGAACAATCACCCTTGTTTACCGTTGTCCCATCACTCATGGGAATGTGTGTGTGTGTGTGTGTGTGTGTGTGTGTAAATCCATGATTAAAGAGATCACAAGGTGACATTCCGGCACCGTGACAAGGTTGTTACCCTATAGGAACCACGGGGAGGGACAGTTAAGGAGATTGGAGAGCGAGACTGTAGGATTTATCATTCATAATTCCCATCCTATTCTTCCTGGGAATGGGAATATCAATCAGCAAATAGGACGGAGAAGTGCCCTTAGGGAATGCGTTGCCTTTATGACAACAGGCCCTGACTTAAACAGGAAATCACTCTAGATCATTCTCCTGCTGCAAGCACAAGGTCCATTAAAACAGCTGTACTGCTAGGTGCATT
>NC_137682.1:13834024-13844024 GCF_963989245.1 Nansenia antarctica
CCTCTAACAGTTGAATGAATTTACGGTGATTTGAGTCCTCTAGCTCTGACAAAGTTTACCAGTTTCACAACCACTCTAAGAACATGCTCGAGTCAAAGTACGGATTTACACAGAGCCTCTTGGTGGATAATGCAAGAAAGTTACCTCAGTGTCTGGCAACACCTCTTTCACTTTGTACTGAATTCTCTTCAAAAGGCCCACGTTTTTGCCCATAACATTTGGAGAACTATCGTTAGTGGCATTTACCAATTTATCCCATGATAAATTCTGTCGTTCGAGGCAAGCAGAAACACCGTTGAGCAAGTCTTGTCCCGTAGACGTCTCTTCATCGTCGGGATAATGTTTGTGGTTATAGAATGATGTTTGTGGTTACAGGAATGATGTTTGTGGTTATAGAATGATGTTTGTGATAACAGAATGATGTTTGCGTTTACAGAATGATGTTTGTGATTACAGAATGATGTTTGCGGTTACAGAATGATGTCTGTGATTACAGAATGATGTTTGTGGTTACAGAATGATGTTTGTGATTACAGAATTATGTTTGTGGTTACAGAATGATGGTTGTGATTACAGAATGATGTCTGTGATAACAGAATGAAGTTTGTGGTTACGGAATGATGTTTGTGATTACAGAATGATGTTTGTGGTTACAGAATGATGTCTGTGATTACAGAATTATGTTTGTGGTTACAGAATTATGTTTGTGATAACAGAATTATGTTTGCGGTTATAAAATGATGTTTGTGATTAAAGAATGATGTTCATGGTTATAGAGTGTTACAGCAGTTCCGTCCTTTGTAGCATGGCCAGATGAAGACAACTGTCCAGTCCTGGGCATTGTTCTTTTTGTGACCTAACAGAACTCTCTTCTCTAGCTCCGGGGAAAAACCACCTTCGCTGGGAGGACAGGCAGTACTGACCCTTTATTACTGAACCTTTAGCCTAGAGTTACACCTCCCAGAGGGAGGGTGGGAGAAGAAGAGAGAGAGACGAAAGGAGAGATGGAGAGGAAGCACGAGAGATATATAGACGGAGGGCACTGCCGCAGTCAACCCCTGAAGAAATCAATAACTCACATTGAGAAGAAGACAGTGGGGGGGAGAGGAATAGAGTGACGGAGAGAAAAAGAGAGGGAGAGTGACAGAGAGCGAGAGAGAGAGAGAGAGAGAGAGAGAGAGAGAGAGAGGGAGGGAGGGAGGGAGGGAGGGAGATGCTGGGTGTCTTTGTGTAGCCAGGTTTAGGAGTTATTTTTCTGTTTGACCCAGATAGGTCGTTCTTTTCACCTGTGACTGAATAAAGACAAAAGAAGCGAGAAGGTATGGATGGAGGAAGAGAGGCAGGTGAGGCGAATGAATAAGACAGAGGGAGGGAGTCACAAGCTTATTCTCTCTCTTCTGTTTTGACAGAATCCATAAAAAAAAAAACGTTCTAAAGGTTCTCGTACTCTATCAATGTAACTCCCCCCCCCCCAACCCCCACCCCGATACCATCCGACAAGAATGGTGACCTCAAAGCCTAGGTGTTAGCTGACCCAGCAGGGTTAATCACCAATCGTCAACGTTTCAGTGGCAGTTACACCAAACTGAACTGAGAGGGTTGTAGCAGCAGCATATCTCAAGTGTCCTACGGTTGTTGCTGTCCTTCTTTAGATCTTTGAGATCTCGAGATCTCGAGGCATCCAAACATTATTTAATTCCACGACGTACGTACATACACACCTCGGGTTGAACCCTCTCTGGTACAGCGTGCATGGTTGCTCATAGCTCATACTCCGCTCTGACAGGACTGGAGTTTGGAGTGAGGAGTAGGCGAGGGCATGGAGCGACCTTCTACACTGCCCAAGAGGCAACTCTCATCAGCCCCCACCACCCCCACCAACTTCCCTCTACACTGCCCTAGAGCCTTAAAAGCCACCCTCAGCCCCCATAGACCATCGACCTCTTGTCTACCTACACTACACCTCCGCAGGCCTAACTGTCAGATCGATATAAAGTTTCTGTTTCATTCCACTTTATTACACATAACTTTGTTTACATATGGACTTTAATGTTTCGATTTTTTGACCGGATTGTTTGAGTTAATACCAAAGTCTGGTGCAAATTTCACTTGAATAGGTTCATTGGAAATACACATTTACTGGACAAAATATTGATGTGTTCAATACTTATTTCCCCCATTGTATGTAGAACATCTTCTCAGACAACACACATACTGTAGGCACCTCAGACATCCTTCAAGAAACAGCTGCCTGTCTGTCTGTCTGGTCTGGTCTGATCTGTCTGTCTGTCTATCTGGTCTGGTCTGGTCTGGTCTGCCTGCCTGCCTGTCTGTCTGTCTTCCTGACTGCCAGTCTGTCTGTCTGTGTGTCTGCCTGCCTGTCTTCCTGACTGCCAGTCTGTCTGTCTGCCTGCCTGCCTGCCTGCCTGTCTGTCTGCCTGACTGTCTGTCTGGTCTGGTCTGGTCTGTCTTCCTGTCTGTCTGTCAGTCTGTCTCTCTCCGTCCGTCCAGCTTCTGTAGGATAATCTCCATGATGTGATTGAAAGGTGAAGGTAGCCTCATCATCTACTTGATGTGGGCTGAGCAGACGGCCAGTCAAATGATTAAAGAAAGTGTGGAGCGTTGATGTGGCAGTTGGGTTCTGAAGGCAGCTTGTAGTCGGACAATAGAACACCGGGAAAAAAAAGAAAGGGAGGGGGAGGTAGACGTAGAGTATAAAGGCGTGTGTTTGTGTGTGTGTGTGTGTGTGTGTGTGTGTGTGTGTGTGTGAGGGGTACGTGTCCTGTAGTGTTTACTCCGGTGTCAGTCAGGTCCCACTCTCACAGTGGGCACAGACTCACACACACTATGAGGAACACACACCGTCTACTTGCTTGCTAGCTTCCCCCTTGATAACTTACTATAGCCTACATAGCACACACAGCTAGCAACAAAGATTCGATGATTTGGCGCTAAGTTTGACAACAGGGACTTATGCCGGCGAGCTACTGTCACAGTTCTCGGTTGATGTATTGGCCAATGTTAGCCGGGTTTAATTTATCCAGCCAATGTTATTTCTCAGGCTAACTGGCCATCTGCTGCACTACTGGGCCTTGTGCTAACCTGGGAATGCCATTACATGTTTGCGCAGCACAGGATTGTTAGGGCATTTAGCTCATGTATGAACAGCGAAAATCACTGGCGGTCCCTGGTTGGGATTTCATGTAATTTACAGGGAACTATGTGTAAAGGGCTTATGTCTAGACTCCCAACATCTACTGCTACTTTCAGTCTCCTCACCACACTCTCTTTCTTTACTTCATTTATTTATTGACTCTAAAGTCTTCTGTAAGACTCACATAACACTAGAACAGCCATGGGTGGGGTCATTTGACCAAGTGAGTAAAAAAAAAAATCTATACCTTTGCACTCGATCAAATTTCAGGACCCTCCTTTCCTGACTTTTCCTAGATACGTGCGCTCTACCACCTGTCTGTGTCTGTGTGTCTGTGCGTGCGTCAGGCGTGCGTCACCTACTGTATCTCAAGGCTGAGTTAATCTTTCTTTCTCTCTGCCTCCCTCCCTCTCTCTTTCTCTCTCTCTTTCTCTGTGTGTGTGTGTGTGTGTGTGTGTGTGTGTGTGTGTGTGTGTGTGTGTGTGTGTGCGTGTGTGTGTGTGTGTGTGTACATGCGTGCGTGCGTGTGTTACCTAATGAATGTCAAGGCTTATCAAAGAGTTATTCATGTAAATCGTTTAAGTGAGTCTTTCAGACTAAAGGGTAAAGAAAGAGAGTGGTTGAGGAGATTGAAAGTAGCAGTAGATGGTGGAGTCTAGACGTAAGCCCTTGTGTGTGTTTATGCACAGACTTTGAACTATAGTTTTAGCTCAAAAGATGTTTTGATGGGGTTGCTTCCTCCTGTACAACCCTCCTCCCCACCCTTCACCTCTCCTTCTCCTCCTACACCTCCTCCTCCTCCCTTGTTCTCATGCTCCCTCTATCATCATTCATTCAATGACGGACCCCCATGCTGTATACCTTCCACCTCTCTCTCTCTCTCTCTCTCTCTCTCTCTCTCTCTCTCTCTCTCTCTCTCTCTCTCTCCCTCTCTCCATTCTGTTCCTTCATTCACTCAATGACCCTTTCACCCTAAACCTCCCACTCTACACTCTCCTTCGTCCACCGACTCTCTTTCCCTTCCTTTCTTCCTCTGTCTCACCCCTCACCTTCGTCCAGTCGTTTATTCTTGTTTATCGTCCTCCATAATCACGGGTGTTCAGCGTGTCCCCATTTTCCAGACGAGGCTGATAAACGGACGAGCAGATGGATGGAGTGAGTGAGAAAAAAAACGGTGAAAAACGAGTCTGCCTCAACAGAAGCCATTTTCTCATGACACATCTGTCCATCGGCCTTGACCCAGACGGGTACAGCATTAAAACTGTCAGATAGTGTAACACACACACACACGCACACACACACACACACACACATTGTTTGAGATTACCCGCCTGTAATGATGATGAAGGTTGTTTATGGTCCCCAGTCCACACTTTTGTCATTAACGATGGCTATCGAGTAGCGCGCGTGTGTGCGCGCATGTGTGTGTGTGTGTGTGTGTGTGTGTGCGTGCGTGTGTTTGTGTGCAGTCGATAATGTGCAGGCTGGTTCTTGTGTCCTTTATCAAGCGGACACATAGACAAGCCAATTAGGAGTGAACAATTCATATTAATTTCCTCTGTCTCGCCTTTCTGAAATGGTTCTCATCGAGCGGGCGTTCATGGTTGGAAGTACCCAGGTGATAATGAGTCCTAGATGAGCACTGAACTATGCAAAATATTTGTTTATTTAATTTATTTTTGTCATCATTTTCATTTGGTTCATGATTCATGATGTTTTGGCATATTACGAAAGTTGAAGTGTTGAAGAGCCCACTCGAACAAAACAACAGTTTTAGGACCACTAAATACTTTGTGACTTGGATTCGTATAGTCTGCCGTAGGCTACTGGGTAAGTGATATATGGCTTGTAAACAAACAGAAACAGTCCCGCAGAACATCATTTGGAGACTGGGTTGCCACACATCTGTAGTGTCATACTGTGTGGTAGGCCTGCACTAAACTAAACTTAATTTTAACTATACGTTTTATCCAGAGGGTCACTAGAACATGAGATAGGGTTTGGTTGGGTCACAGAACGGCCCAAAAAGTTGGAAAAAAAAGTGTAGGAATCGCTGCTGTCATTGAGTATGCACAGTAGCCCCCGTCAAGGTATTAACAGAGGGGGGAGGAGAGATTGTGGAGCTAGAATACTGCTGAGGGATTATAACTGCCGTGGTAGGGATTAGAGTGGATTAAAACACAGATTATGGCACTGGTAATGAGAGATTACACCCAGGGGAGTGGATCAGATCAGGGACGTTTTTCAAAAGGTAAATTGAGGGACAGGAACATAGTAGACAGTAGAGAAGTACCCGTATTATTCAGGAAAGCACAATTAATGCCATGGAAACAGATACAGATGTCGACCTGAAATTGCGCGCTATTATTTGGGGAAAAAGCTATGATTGATGTCTGTGTATCAGCCATTATGTTTCTTCAAATAGATTCATATCATTGTGGATGGTCACAAGATAAAAAATGCCTATTCTGTTTGCAACATAGGACTTTGATTTCACGAACTAGTCATTTAATTGACTACACATTGTTGAAAAGTGATTGCTATATTCTGTAGTCGCCCCCACCGAGTCAGCGCAAGAGGTCTACAACAGTTTCGCATCTAAGAGGAGGCGTCACATGCGGTAGCTAGCGAGACAAAAGCCTTTCTGTGAAACTCTTGCAACTTATACATCAAAATGAAGCTAAAACCTGTCGTTGTTTAGCTGTGTGTGTTCATTTACTCCATTTAAAATACCCAGTCGAAATTTTTAAAAAAGAAAAAAAAAATACCTTGTATTTCAGTCAATATTCATCCGTTTGAGATAACATGTAACATCCCCCCCCCCCCCCCCCCTCTTCAACTCTCGCACTTCGGGTGCTAGTTTCTAATTGGAGCTTAACACTTAATCAGCCATGAGGGGTCATTTGACCCCTGTGAGTAAAGAAAAGTGTTATATCTTTGCACTTGATAAAATTTCAGGACCCTCCTTTCATGACTTTACCTAGATATGTGTGTTCTACCACCCAGTATCCTTACATTTTCAAAATCACATCAGGATAAGCTAGTATAAAGCTATTTCGCTGTTTTTCTGTGTAGGAAGCAGGCTAATTTACAAACGGCCAACTAGTGGTGGCAGCTTGAGCATTGTAAAGAGGGGGTCTCAGCATTGACCCCCGAGGTGGCTCTTTTTGTAGGTAAAAACGCACGGCTGTTCTAGTGGTTAAGAGACAGAGTAGATGTTTTAATTTGAATGGTTGTGTTGTTTGTCTGCCGTCATGGAGCATTACCAGGGCTGTGAGCAGCAGGTCTTGTGGCACACGGCAGCTTAGTGAGATTCACTGCAGCCACACACAGACAGAGATCCCATTAGGATCAAGGTTTTGGCAAATAAAGCTAAGAGAACGTAAAACCAACAAACGACACTGGTGACAACAGACTGATCGATGATCGTGTTAGTGCCGGAGGGCCACATCAAAGTATCTGTCTGTCTGTGTGTGTGTGTGTGTGTGTGTGTGTGTGTGTGTGTGTGTGTGTATGTGTGTGTGTGTGTGTGTGTGTGTGTGTGTGTGTGTGTGGCTGGTATATCTAAGAGAAGGGCCAAACAGTTAGCAAAGTATTGCTCAGTATCTGCTATTATTGGTAGCCGTTCAATATGGAGAAGGCGGTGCTTCTTGTACCCATGAGCTGGATACTGTCTGTTTTACAGTATTGATACTGTATCTGTCAATCCACTGTCATCATTTGGTGTGAATAACATCCTATGTGTAGGCATAACTGGTTGTTGGCTCAGCACTACTGTAACTGACTGTTTTCATAATGTCAAAATGCCAAAATGCACCATTAGGGGGCGCTTAGGTGGCGTAGCGGGTTTAGCGCTGACCATGTAACTGCAGGGTCCCCGGTTCAATTCCGGCTGGGGACATATCCTGCATGTTATCCCTCCTCTCTCTCTCACCCATCCTTCCTGTCTTAATCTTCACTGTATCTATCAATAAAAAGAAAAATATGAGTGGGACTGCCCCACTCAGAAAAAATAACTAAAAACAAATTTAAAAATGCACTGATAGTATTTATGTCCTTTAGATATTTATGTGGACATAAATAAAGCATTTAAATGTGTGTGTGTGTGTGTGTGTGTGTGTGTGTGTGTGTGTGTGTGTGTGTGTGTGTGTGTGAGTGTGTGTGTGTGTGTGTGAGGATGAGAGTGGAGGAATGCACATTAGGGAGAGTGTGGGGGAGAATTAGCCTGTGGTTTTAGTTGTAGACATGTCAGGAGTTGTTGGCTGCCACCCCCCCCATGCCCCCCCGGCCCCTACACACACACACACACACACACACACACACACACACACACACACTTGCCCCCCTCCCCGCCATCTCTCTGTCTTTCTCTCTCTCTCTCTCCCTCTCTCAGAGATCGATACAGCCCCCATTCCTGAGGGGCTACTGTACAGAGACTGGTGTGTGTGTGTGTGTGTGTGTGTGTGTGTGTGTGTGTGTGTGTGTGTGTGTGTGTGTGTGTGGGTGGGTGAGCTGACAGACACACACACACATGCCTGGCATGAGAGGGTTGAGAGCAGCGCCTAAATAAGCAGGGGCGGTGGGGCGAGTGGGGTCGGGGGGGGGGGGTAGGAGAAAAATGACCTCCATTTTAGTCGTGACGGTCAGGGACTCTGACAGGCTGAAAGATGATATCCCTGATATTACTGATGGTCTATGACTGGCCTGGTCCAGGGGCCATTTCGGGTCCGGCAACCTGCCAATCAGGACATTTGAAAGCAACACGTATGTAAGACTGCTGTCCCCCAGGACTGTGTGCCGAGTCCTCTCCTCTACTCCCTCTTCACCCACGACTGCTTACCTATGCGTGGCTCCAACACCGTCATCAAGTTCGTAGACGACACCACGGTGGAAGGCCTGATATGTAACAACGACGAGTCAGCCTACAGGGAGGAGGTCCAACAACCTAACCCTCAACACTAAGAAGACCAAGGAACTCATTGTGGATTACAAGGACAATCAAACGCTGCGAACACACCCCCATCTACATCAATAGGATGGAGGCGGAGCGTGTTTCCAGCTTCAAATTCCTGGGTGTCCAGAGGACCTCTCCTCCACTCTGGCCCAAAAGGCGCAGCAGCAGCGCCTATACTTTCAGAGGAGACTGAAAAGGTCGGAGGGCGCAAGGCATTACTGAAGACACCTCTCGCCCCAGTCACGGATTGTGTGACCACCTTTGCTGCTATAATAACTTCCACTCTTCTGGGAAGACTTTCTACTCGATTTTAGAATATTATGGTTGCAGGGATTTGCGCCCATTCAGCCACCAGAGCATTAATGAGGTCGGGCACTGATGTTGGGCGAGAAGGTCAGGCTCGCAGTCGGCGTTCCAATTAATCCCAAAGGTGAACCATGTCATTATGGACCTCACCTTGTGCATGGGGGGCATTGTCATGCTGAAACTGGAAAGGGCCTTCCCCAAACTGTTGCCACAAGTTGGAAGCACACAATTCTCTAGAATCACCATTGGGGTTCCAGTGACCTTCAGTGGCAGATTGAAAGGCTCTGATCTCACACACAGGGATATGGACAATGGTAGTGGGCACCGATTTTGGTTCAAATTACCTTGGATGGGCCAGACAGGGATATGACCCTACGGGTGCTGTTTTGGGTCTAATTGACCCGACACGCTGTGATTTCAATGACAGGTAGATGAAGCTGTCGTTGGTTGAGGGTTGTCTGGCTTCTCCAGTGACAGTGAGACGGTCTCTCTCTCTCTCTCTCTCTCTCTCTCTCTCTCTCTCTCTCTCTCTCCCTCTCTCTCTCTCTCTCTCTCTCCCTCTCTCTCTCTCTGTCTCTCTCTCCCTCTCTCTCTCTCTCTCTCTCTCTCTCTCTCTCTCCTCTCTCTCTCCCTCTCTCTCTCTCTCTCTCTCTCTCCCTCTCTCTCTCTGTCTCTCTCTCTCTCTCCCTCTCTCTCTCTCTCTTTCTTCTTTCTCTGTTGCCTCTTTTTTTCTTCACTCTCTCTATCGCTGCCCAATCACATCCTCGCTGCCTCAATTTATTTTTTCTCTCTCTCTACCTGAGCCAGGGGAGTTGGAAGCTGGCTCCGAATGAAACAAGGAAGACCTGATGGAGATGTAGAGATCTGTCTTGAAGAATGATTGAGAGATAAAAGTCTGTGTGTGTGTGAGTGTGTGAGTGAGTGAGTGTGTGTGTGTGTGTGTGTGTGTGTGTGTGTGTGTGTGTGTGTGTGTGTGTGTGTGCATGTGTGTGTGTGTGTGTGAGTGTGTGTGTGTGTGTGTGTGTGTGCGCGTGCGTGCGTGTGTGTGTGTGTGTGTGTGTGTGTGTGTGTGTGTGTGTGTGTGTCTGTGTCCGTGCGTGCAGGCCCGTGTGTGTGTGTGTGTGTGTGTTGTCTTGTTGTCTTAAGATAACAGAATGATAACACAGAGTCAGACTAAATGTTGCCGCAGGGGTCTCCCCATCAAGGAGTGATACCATCAAAGGTCTTATCCATCCATGTCTTTCCTCTACACTGTCGTCTTCCTCCATCCTATGAAGAACTGAAATGTTGGGGGATTTGGCCCGTGATGGGGGGGTGAGAGGGAAAGAGTATGCATGCACAGAGTTACTACTGCTCTCTCCTCTCCATGATGTGCTTGTGAAGGGAGATCACACCTCTTCACTTCTGCCTTCTACATACATCTCACAGTTGACACACACACACACACACACACACGTCTGCTAGAGCTGTAGATAAATGCCATACACCTTCTTTACACACTCACACCATCTGTACACTGTAGCAGGCCCTGGCCTGGACCGGTATAAACACCCCCCCAGCTAGAGATCACACAAGTCAGAGAAGTG
>NC_137682.1:13849024-13851524 GCF_963989245.1 Nansenia antarctica
GTTGTCTTTCTATTAGTTGTCTCTGTCATACTGAACTGTTTGTTATCATCCTGAACTATCTCTGTTGCTCACCTCACCTCAGTTCTGTCTCTATTGCTCTCCTCTCCTGTTGTCTGTCTCTCTGTTGCTCTCCTCTCCTGTTGTCTGTCCGAATATCGGTTGTTAAGTCGCGACGTGTTTCCGGGTCCAAAGTTGGCTGAGGCGCTGTCTTCGAAATGCCGCAATAATAATAATAATTAATTATATTTATATAGCGCTTTTCCGAGGCTCAAATACCCTGACAATATGGGGAAAACGGGAAAGTGCTGTGTCCCTTGTTGTATGAATAGATCAGAGTCTAAAAAACGATTAAACTGTCATTCTACCGCTGTAGTTCACTGGTATTCTGGTGCGGAGAATTTCTGGTTTGGACCCGGAAATTGCAAAACGTCACGTTTGACGTCAGACTTAACAACCGGATATGCAGGGCTCTCAAGTCTCGCATTTTTTTATTTTTACTACCCCTAGTGGTTTTGATTGATTGATTGAAAACTTTATTAGAAGATTAGGTACATGAAAGTACATATTACATACAAGGTCAACTAACAGGATAAAAACCCAAGAAAGCCACTGGCTTATTTCAATTGGGGTCCTTGATTCTCAATTCATCGTTACATGTAAGACAGACAAAAAAACTAGTACTATCTACAAGATAATACAGACAAATAACTAGTACTATCTACAAGATAAACATACATCCATCATGGGAAGAACAATACAACAAAACATTAGGTATGTACAGCGGGTAGGACAGGTGGGGACATACACCACAGGTGGGGGCGGGGGACAAAACACAAAGTATGTACAGTGGGTAGTTCGGGTCTTTTAATCTGATTTTTGATTTAGAGGGTCCAGTTACGGATTGCAGCCTCCTGTAAATGTTTTTTGAGAGTGGTTTTGAAGGTGGGCAGTGTTTTGCACTCCTTTAAGATTATAGGAAGGGCGTTCCACATTTTTACTGCATAGTTTGCAAACGAGTTTAACCCCTTGTTTGTGGTGCAACGCACTAGTGGCCCTAGGCTGCAGCCTAGGTAAGCCTATAATCTGCGCATGCTCGGGGCGCATTTTTTGCGCCCCGACCGAGAAATAGGAGACAGCCAATTGGAGCGCTGCTACAGCTCACGTGTAAGCCAAAAGTATTTGGACTGCCATAGAGTGCCATTCGGCCGGCGTCCCCGACTCCCTACCCTATGTATTTTCACAGTGAATTTTACACACACACAGATCAAATGTTTATTGTATTGGAGGATTTTTAATGAATGCTGATAGGCGCCGACAGAATATCAGCCGCATTTTATGAATAAATAATGTTTTTTGTTTTTTTTAAATACAAGTAGCAACTAGGAAGTGGGGGCGCTTTGGAAGGTGGGGGCGGCGCCCTAGCGCCCTCTATTGGCCAGCCGCCACTGCCATGTCGGCATGGGTTCAAATCCGGCCCATGCCCTGCTGACATGCCCTCTCTCCTTACTTTCCTGTCTGTCTTCACTATATCTGTCCAATAAAATGAAAGATATGAGTGGGACTGACCCACTCTGAAAAAAATAAATAAAATACATTCTCTACCGAACCTCACAGCACTACTTAACCCACGTTCTCCTCCTCCTCCTCTTCCTTAACTTCCTCCCTTTTCACTGAAAGAGAGAGAACTCTGGATTTCAGATGTACAAGTACTCCACTGCCTGTGTGTACAACAACCACTTAACCCCAAACACTTCCTTCCTGTCTTTTTCTCTATCCTTCTTACACTCTTTCTCTATCCCTCTCTCTCTCTCCCTCTCCCTCTCTGTCTCTTTCCTTATGTAGGAGAGAGGACTCAGGGTTGCTGGTGTACAAGGACCACCTCCCGATCAGTCAGGTTGCCGTGGGAGACACCAACCGTCTGGGCTCCGAGGCCAAGCTGTCAGTCGGACCGTTGCGTTGTCAAGGAGACAGTGAGTGCAGCTGCAGTCAGTGTTATTTGTTAGGAATCTTTAGACCGTTTCCAATATTGACTCAAAGTATCTAAGCAGCTCTTTCTAATCAGTGTTGATATACTGTCTTCAATGGGTGGACAGCAACACAAGTAGAGCTGTTATCTCTCTGCATAGCCTTTCAACAGCTCTTCCCCTCTACTTCCCCTCTCTGCTTTTGTTTAAATATATATATATATATATATATATATATATATATATATTAAATATATATAACAGGTATTTAGCTCTCCCAGCGGAATCACACTGGGGTAATGGGCTGCACTTATATAGCGCCTTATTCCAAAGCGCTTTACAACGACCTCTCATTCACCCGTTCACACACACATTCCCACACCAATGGCGGAAAGCTACCATGCAAGGCGCCGACCTGCTCATTGGAAGCAATTTGGGGTACAGTGTCTTGCCCAAGGACACCTCGAAACGTGATCAGCCGGGGGATCGAAACACCAACCGTGCGATCATTAGACGCCGGCTCTATCTCCTGAGCG
>NC_137682.1:13854024-13861524 GCF_963989245.1 Nansenia antarctica
ATAAAAATAAACAAAACCTGAACTAAATAATGTTTCTAAACATAACCCTGTGAACCTGATAATTAAGCAATATCACACGAGAGGGAGTGCTGTTATACTGAATAGTCAGCCGTGCTGATATTCAGTATAACAGCACGACCTCAAGTGTGATATTGCTTTTATACAACAGTTCTACAGCGCCATTTATTAGTTAACACTAATAAGCAACAACAGATTATGATTTGTTTGTTTATTTAATCATTTATTTTGGCTCCGCCAACAAAAAATTGTTCCGCAACTGAACTTCAACTGGACTGTTGCCTAGTAACCTGAACACAAACATGTAGTCTAATTTACGGTCATTTAGTAGAACATCTGTGCGGCGGAGTGATACATATAGTTAAAAGTCCCAGTGCTGTTATACTGTATATCGGCACTCATGGAATGCCTCTTGTCCAATCAAATTACTAAAGCCGGGTACACACATAAGGATTTTCAAAATCTTAACAGATTTTTTATCTGAGACAGACATGAAGATAAAAAATCTTGGATTGAACAGCCTTGATCGTATTGTGTGTGGTGTGCGCCGATATTCCCATTTCAGCACCCCACAGACATAAAGATTATCGTTACGACAGTCTAGAGTCTCGTTCCCCAAGCCAGAAACCTTGCGTGATCAAACGTGATCTAACGTAGTACCCTGACTGACCTGTACGAGGCAGCCATGTGTGACAGGGCAAATAAAGTGCCGAAGAACGAAAAGAAGAAGTCAGCTCGCTTCTTGATTGGCTACATTCCATTCCACGTCACAATCGGACTCACGAGCAGGGTTGCCAGATGGGATTGACACTTTCCACCCTAACCACAGTCTAAAACCGCTAATTCCACCAAAAAACCCCGAGCCCATCTGGCAACCCTAGTCGGAAGTTGTCGGGAGTCGGGAGTTGCCCACACACATAAGGATTTTTGGTCGTAAATATTGAAGACGTTTAACATTTACGATTGTCGGCCCCGACCATTTTCCGAGCAGATTGTCAGGAGAAATGGACTCTTAACACACCTCACACCACAGGATAATCTTGTAGGATAATCTTCCGATAATCAGGCGGCTTTAGTTGGAACTAACAGTTGTATAAGTGACATTTAAACAAGAATACACAAAACTGTTCACCTACGCCCCTAACCCTACTGTGTCTAAACTAGGTGCTCTGTGTCAGGGCCTACATCTAAATCAGTGACAATCAATTTACAACAAAATGCATACTTTTACCTACTCTTAGAAAACAAATGCCTCTTCCAAAACTCACAGTATCAAAACGTCAATCATGAACACATCCACCCCGGATGTGTTTCTGACAAAGTCAAAGTATCACAGTATCAAAGTAACAACTAAATCACAGTATCAAAGTAACAACTAACAAATGCATCCACCAAGGATGGCTCTGAATCAAACATAGTGGTGGGAGTTGTATGGCAAAACACAGCTGTAGATTGTTGGCAATTATGGACTTATATAGCCATGTGGTCTCTGTTGGTTGGCTGCCACTAGTCCAGGTGGCCCCTGCTGATGGGTGGACTGGACTGGACTGGACTGGACTACCTGCTCCAGTCAGGATCATGGGTTTTCCTGGGAAGAGTTTTGCCTGGTTGGCACAGAGACAGACACACACACACACACACACAGGATGCCGTGCTAATGACAGCCGTCACATAGTATCTTAACAGTAGGCGTGTGTGTGTGTGTGTGTGTGTGTGTGTGTGTGTGTGTGTGTGTGTGTGTGTGTGTGTGTGTGTGTGTGTGTGTGTGTGAGAGAGAGAGAGAGGGAGGGAGGGAGAGAGAGTGCCAATGCCCAATCACACCTCAATGTTGCTGTTCCTTCTATCCAATACTAGATCAATTGTTGTGGTACTTTAGTAATTCAATGGCATAATTAAAGGCCATAGAATCATTCAAAAGTGTGTGCTGCATGTGTCTGTGTTAACCACCACACAGACTAGTGTGACCGTCGGCTCCACACCTCAGTTGAAAATTAGCTACCAACCTCCGGTTCGTAAATTGCCATGTCTCTTGTCATGTCTATTTCTAGAACCTTCCATGGCATGTTTGTTAATGTCCCGTTCGTTTAGCCATCAGTGCTATAAAGCAAGGTCATGTGGCTTTAATGACAGACGGATGAAGATCTATAGGTCTGCTATGACAGTTGAAAACGAATTAATCAGACATCATCACACTTCACTGCACCGCAGTGCATGTCTTTGTTCCTAAATAAATCATTCCAGCGTCACCTGAAGTTGTTATCACAGATTGAGCCAGAGCTGTGTTCCCCGGGGCATGCTGCTATTGTCATCCCAGTAGTTATTCTGGTTGTGTGTGTGTGTGTGTGTGTGTGTGTGTGTGTGTGTGTGTGTGTGTGTGTGTGTGTGTGTGTGTGCGTGTGTGTGCGTGCGTGTGTGCGTGTGTTTGTGCGCGCCAGCCCCATTTCTCTCACCTCCCATTGTTCAAACAGTATCTGTGGCAACTCAGAACAGTTCATGGAGAGCCCCTCCTGTGTGCTCCTGCTGGGTCCAACTCATTACCAGCCTCCTCCTTCCATCACTCTTTACAAGTCACTCTTCTCTCTCTCTCTCTCTCTCTCTCTCTCTCTCTCTCTCTCTCTCTCTCTCTCTCTCTCTCTCTCTCTCTCTCTCTCTCTCTCTCTCTCTCTCTCTCTCTCTCTCTTTCTCTCTCTCTCTTCATAAGTGACACTGCTCAAGTTCTGCACTTCCTTCCACTACCTTTTGAATCTGCTCCTCTGCTCTCAAAAATGGGCTGACTTATATATAGCACCTTATTCCAAAGCGCTTTACAATGGCCTCTCATTCACCCATTCACACACCAATTTGGTAAGCTACCAGGCAAGGCGGCAGCCCGCTCATTGGGAGCAATTTGGGGTTCACCGCCGATTTGCTGACCTTGCGATCATTAGACGGCGGCTCTACCTCCTGCGCCACAGCCGCCCCCCAATGTAAATGGTTGTTTGTTTATTAGTTTATTTGACAGGGACAATGCATAATACATATATTGCGCCAGATATAGCTCAGAGCACATTTTCATCTCTAGTCCCTGGGGGAAGGGTAACAAGACAACAATTTAATTGTTTACATTTAACAATAGTTAACATTAGTAGTTAACATTACAACAATGTAGACAAATGTACATATCAATATCATAGTCTGTAAGGCATGACTAACTACTATCTCAATGTCCACACTTACACAATAAGATAAGGTTATTTTAGCTATTTTAACTGCAGAAGCAGTCACTCACTGTCTCCATCTGCTGATGAGGTCCGTAACCCATCTGGTCATGAAGCCAGGTAGAGGATCAAGGGGAGCAGATGTAGACCCTGATTTCACCTGGTCTCTCTCAGTCTGTCCCCATCTGTAGGTCCTTGGGGTGAAATCTTAGTGATTACTGTCATGCATCTCTTGGTATATTCTTGGTTAGAAGTGGTTGTCTGTCTCTGTCTCTCTCTCTCTCTCTCTCTCTCTCTCTCTCTCTCTCTCTCTCTCTCTCTCTCTCTCTCTCTCTCTTTCTCTCTCCCTCTCTCCCTCGCCTCCTACATCCCTCATCCTCTTTCTCTCCCCTCCTCTCTTTCTTTCCTTCCCTCGCTCCTCAGCGGGAGGCGGATCGATGCTGATCCTTTCGTCAGGGCTATTAGTCCTAGGGTCAGGTGTGTGTGTGGGGGCAGACAGCAGGCCACCTGGCTGACACTGTACATCACAGGGAGTCTTTCTCCATACTGGTGACTCACTCACCATCACCTGCCACTATCACCACCACCACTTCTACTGAAGAGAGTTTTATTTTTCAAAACACTTTGTCCGTCAAGTAGGAGCTATCGCTCGAAACATCTCTTCCAAGGACACAGAAGAGCACTGGGAATGAGGAAGGGAACATATTACATTACTCTTTCATTCAAAATGTCTTCACGGTCAGTTTATCATCTCTTTTCAACCTGTGTTGAATGGCACAGTGGCTTCAGACTATATATCTAGGTCTGAAAAGAAGGTTCAGAATGTTATTTTCAAAAGTGTGTGCATAATCAAAAGAAAAGAAATATATAAATATATTATAGAAAAAATATTTTTTTTAATATATTGTTGCATACACATTCACTACTACTGTTTACATTCTCGTCTCCTCAACCCTTCAAACATGCATTCACATGAGCATGGTTGGAGAGGATCTTTAGAATCCGAAAAACAAGATAAGCCTTACTCAAGTCCCTGAGAAGCACAGGAAATATGTACTGTAAACAAAACTGAAAAAATAACTTAGAATCTTCTAATGTCTTAGAATCTCTGGAACTTTCTACCAAAGACTCTCCAACCCCATATTCAAAGCTTCCCTTAAAACCCACCTATTCACCATTGCACTCAACCTGTAGTAGCTGAACTCAGAAACCCCCTGATTGTCACAGTCTTTTAGAAGGGAGACGAGGGCGGAATGTGGCAACTACAGAGCGATATCCCTTCTGTCTACACCAGGCAAAGTGCTGACGTGCGTACTAGCCAACCCGACTACTGCCGCTGTCAGAAGAGATCCTCCCTGAGTCACGATGCGTCTGTCCACCTGCCTGGGGACCATCCGACATGATTTTTACACCTTGTCTGCTGCAGGAGAAATGTCGGGAGGCCCAGAGAAGTCTCTCAAGATCTTTGCGTCTCCTGCATGAGGACATGACTGCGACAGTAGTTGGTAACGGCGCCTCTGAAACAGCCCCCTTCAGAGTGGATACTGGTGTCAAGCAGGGATGCATCATTGCACCTACCCTGCCGTCTTCATCGCAGCCTTCCTCCACGTCACCAGTCAAAACCTACCTGAGGGAGTCAAACTCATGTACTGTACAGGACTGATGGAAGGCTCTTCAACTTCAACAGGTTTAGAGCCGCCTCGGGTGTCAAATGACCCCCTCTTTACAATGCTCAAGCTGCTATTTGCACACAACGACCACTAGTTGGCCGCTGGTAAATTAGCCTGCTTCCTACAGAGAAAAACTGCAAAATAGATTTATACTAGCTTATCCTGATGTGATTTTGAAAATGTAAGGATACTGGGTGGTAGAACGCACATCTAGCAAAAGTCATGAAAGGAGGGTCCTGAAATTTGATTAAGTGCAAAGATATAACACAGATTTACACACAGGGGTCAAATGACCCCTCATGGCAGATTAAGTGTTAAGGCAAAAAGCAAGGTGCTCACCTCCACCATCATGGAGCTCCAGTATGAGGATGACAACGCCCTAGTTGCTCATTCTGAGGTGGACCTCCAGAGCATCTTGAAATGCCCAGAGCTTATCGGCTCCTGGGGCTTGAGCTAAACATCAAGAGGAGTCAGATTTTACAACCAGCACCTGACGTCCCCTCCCAAACCCTCCCAAACCCCAACAGTCTGTGTGGACTACAACCCTTTGGAGAATGTGGATCACTTTGCCTATCTTGGCAGTCTTCTGTCCACAAGAGCTGTCATTGATGACGAGTCTTCAAAAGTCGGGACATCCAGACCAAGACAAAACTCCTAGACTATCAAGCGGTAGTTCTGCCTACCCTGCTTTATGGGGCTATTTTTTTACTTAACTTTTTTTTACCATTACTCAGTGGCACTATGTATGTATATATACATTTAGATGTGTATTATTTGTATACCCTATCCCTATGCAGTGTTATTTCTTTTATATATGTACATGTATGTGGAATGAAGCCCAAACTCAAGATGATTTTGTTCTGGAATGTTAATTGCCTGTGTTTAAAAAAGAAGCTTTCTCTATACTGTTGAAAATTCACGATAGAAACAGTCCTGAGGAGTACATTATATTCTTTGAATTGTATAAACAATTTATAAACACATTAATCAGACATTCGTTTTTAAATAATATAAAAAAGGTGCCTGATCAATGTTTCACTGGGTGCAGCCAACCAATGACATCTGTGCATTTTGCCAACGGGCGCTTTTGGTGGATTGGCATCTGAGACTACAGCTGTAGGGTGGCTAATGAAACTAGCGCTTGTCTTCTCTCTTTCCATTCCTTCTTCTCTCCATCTTTCCTTCCTCCTCCACCTGTTTGTGTCATTCCCTTAATAATTTTAATTAATAATTAATAATTTTGCCATTTAGCAGACGCTTTTATCCAAAGCGACTTACAATTACGAATTACAGGGACATTCCCCCTGGAGTAACAGAGGGCTAAGTGCCTTACCCAAGGGCACACTAGTAGTGGTGTGGCTTCAGGCGGGATTTGAACTCACAACCTTCCGATCCCAAGTCCAACTCACTATCCACTAGACCACCACTACCCCCTTCTCCCCGTCCCCACAGATAACCCATCATAGTTATTTTTTATTGTACATTTTGTGAAATATGTTTCCAATGGTGGTTTATGAACCCACCAAGGTTGTCAAAAACAGGTGCGGGCCGGCGCCTTGCATGGTAGCTTGTCACCATTGGTGTGTGAATGGGTGAATGAGAGGCCGTTGTAAAGTGCTTTGGAATATGGTATGGTATGGTATGGTAATATAAGTGCAGTCCATTTACCATTTACCATTAGGACACGCTCGTTGTGATGAATGGAATGGAATAGAATGAGGATTGGTATCACACACACGTGGAGTTGGTCGGCCACTGCTCTTTCCAGGATTTTGCCCGAGAAAAGTAAGGTTGGAGATCGGCCGGTGGTTGTTAAGATCATTGGGGTCCAGTCCGTTTTTTTTAGAATGGGAAACGGGAACTCGGAGGGAACTGTACCGGATTGCAGTGAGGTGTTGATGACATCAACCATAAGGGGGCAGAGGGTGGGTAGGCAGGCCTTGACTAGTGCAGTTGGCATGGGGTCCAGGGAGCAGGTGGGGGCCTTGGCCTTAGAGGCCAACTTGAGGGGCATCCACCAGGCAGAAGGAGGAGAGACTGAAGGGGGGGAGGCATGTTGCTGAGGGAGCAGCACCCTGAGGCTGAACTGAGTGTGTGGGGGGGAGGGTCAGGTGCAGGTGCCAGGAGCTGCTGATGGATAGAGTCCACTTTATTCGGAAAAAGTTCCAGGAACTCAGAGCAGAGGTTAGAGGCACCTGCAGGTTGGGAGATGTCAGGGGGGCGGAGGGGGCGGTTGATGGTGGTGAACAGTAACCAGGGATGTTTTTTCTGGGAGCCCGATGAGAGTTGAGTAGTACTGCACCTTGGCCTGGGAGAGGGTAGGACTTCGGTAGGACTTCACATGGTCTTCATAGGCCAGAAGATGGACGGTGAGGCCAGTCCTTTTGTGAAGCCTCTCCAGCCGGCGTCCAGCAGCCTTCATGGAACGAAGTTCGCTGGTGAACCAGGGGGCAGGGCGGAAGAAGGAGACGGTCCGGGTTTTGAAAGGGGTGAGAGTGTCCAGGCTGAGGGAGACGGCAGTGTCGTAGTGGGCTACTAGACCGCCACACTAGAAACAAGTGAGGTCTTTTTATGCTGTTTTATTTTACTGAAGCTCTGGGTTCAGCCACTATGTT
>NC_137682.1:13866524-13881524 GCF_963989245.1 Nansenia antarctica
CAGTGTTGTTTTGCTCTGCTCTAGACTGCCCCCTGTTGGCAGGCCCAGAGTAGTGCCAGTGCTTGGCGTTGATCACCAGGAGAGTTAGTTACTTCTGCTCGTCCTCCTCCACCTCTCCTTCTCTCTCTCCTATTCTCCCTCTCCTTCTCTCTCCCTCCATCAATCCTTCTCTCCCTCTATCTTTCGCTCTTCCTCTCTCTCAGATGAGGTTGTTGAATACTCATGTGTGTTTCCGTGGCATGGCTGAGCTTTCATTTATAAATCATTTATTTCTCTCCTTGTTCTTCTGCACTCGTGCTTTATACTCTTTCTTGCTGGAGCAGTATGTGCGTGTGTGTGTGTGTGTGTGTGTGTGTGTGTGTGTGTGTGTGTGTGTGTGTGTGAGAGAGAGCTGACTGGAGTTTGCCCAAATCGTGCTCAGTACTTAATTGCTGTAGATTTTCCCATTGGGGTTTTTGTTTGAGTTTTCCTCAGCTGAAAGAGGCCAAACATTCTTGAAAGACAGAAAAGAGAGAGGGAAGGCAGAAGTCAACTGATTTAAAACATAGATAAACTGGAAAGACCTTAACCAATGTGTGAGGGGCTTATACAGTTAGGGGGAGTGGCTTGTATCAAAGTGGGTGTGGCCTGTATCAAAGTGGGTGTGGCTTAGACAGTTAGTGGGAGTGGCTTAGACAGTTAGGGGGAGTGGCCCAATATCTCAAATCAGGTCCAAGTAGAGAAGGCAGAAGTCTACGTTCTAAAACGTCTACAAATGACATATGGTAAATGGACTGCACTTATACAGTGCCTTATTCCAAAGCGCTTTACAACGGCCTCTCATTCACCCATTCACACACACTTTCACCTCGCACATGGCCAGCCGGGAATCCAACCGTCGACATTGCAGTCATGTGACGCTATTAGAGATATTCTTTTACTGTAGCACTTCAGCCTCCATATTCAGAGATTGATAGCAAAATAAATACGTTATTTTGACTTTGGGCCCCATACAGTAGTATTTCACACCATACATACAGGCACACACACACACACACACAGACAGTATATCAGTCAAAACTATGCAGATAAATAGGGTAACTCAAGTTTTCGCTGTGGGTAGTTTTGTTTTCATTTGCGCTTGAGGAGCCAAAATTAATAAATAAACCGTAAGCCTATCCATCTTGCTTTACTGTGCTAAAAACTAAAAACACACCCACACACCGGCACACAACATAAATGATGAGGTATATCAGCCTCCCTCAGTATGTTAGTTATTGTTCCTCCCCTGTTGTGTTGCCTCCCTGCCCCACAGGCTTATACTCATACAGGCAGTTTGTTTAACTTACTGAAAACCTGTCAGACACACACAGAGAGAGACAGAGGCAGACACAGAGACAGGTACAGACAGACACAGAGACAAGGACAGAGACAGAGAGACAGAGAGACAGAGAGACAGAGAGACAGAGAGAGAGAGAGATAGGGATACAGACACAGACACAGAGACAGAGACAGAGACAGGGACGGGGATAGACAGACAGGGACAAAGACAGGGACAGAGAAAGGGACAGAGACAAAGAGACAGGGACAGGGACAAAGACAGGGACAGAGAAAGGGACAGAGACAGGGACAGAGACAAAGAGACAGAGACAGGGACAGAGACAAAGAGACAGAGAGAGAGAGACAGAGAGATAGACAGGGATATAGAGAGAGAGAGACAGGGACAGAGAGAGAGAGAGAGACGGGGACAGAGACAGAGTGACAGAGACAGAGAGACAGAGACAGGGACAGACAAACACAGAGACAGGGACAGGGACAAAGAGACAGACAGGGATATAGATATTCCTATAGAGACAGAGACAGACAGACACAGAGACAGGGATAGAGACAGAGAGACAGATAGAGAGACAGAGAGACAGAGACAGGGACAGAGAGAGAGAGAGAGAGAGAGAGAGGGACAGAGACAGAGACAGAGACAGGGATAGAGACAGAGACAGGGATAGAGACAAAGAGACAGAGACAGGGACATAGACAGAGACAAAGACAGGGACAGAGACAGAGACAAAGAGACAGAGACAGAGACAAAGAGACAGAGACAAAGAGACAGAGACAGGGACAGAGACAGAGACAAAGAGACAGAGACAGGGACATAGACAGAGACAACGACAGGGACAGAGACAGAGACAAAGAGACAGAGACAAAGAGACAGAGACAGGGACAGACAAACACAGAGAGAGAGACAGGGACAGAGACAGAGACAGGGATAGAGACAAAGAGACAGAGACAGAGACAAAGAGACAGAGACAGAGACAGGGATAGAGACAGGGACAGAGACAGAGACAGGGATAGAGACAGGGACAGAGACAGGGACAGAGACAAAGAGACAGAGACAAAGAGACAGGGATAGAGACAGGGACAGAGACAGAGACAGGGATAGAGACAAAGAGACAGAGACAAAGAGACAGAGACAGAGACAGAGACAAAGAGACAGAGACAGAGACAGGGATAGAGACAGGGACAGAGACAGGGACAGAGACAAAGAGACAGAGACAAAGAGAGAGAGAGACAGGGACAAAGACAGAGACAGGGATAGAGACAGGGACAGGGACAGAGACAGAGACAAAGAGACAGAGACAGGGATAGAGACAGAGACAGGGACAGAGAGAGAGAGAGACAGGGACAGAGACAAAGACAGAGAGAGAGAGAGAGAGAGAGAGAGACAAAGACAGAGAGAGAGAGAGAGACAGAGACAGGGACAAAGACAGAGAGAGAGAGAGACAGGGACAGAGATTTCTGGTTAGTGTTTCTTCCCAGTCCTCCTGAGATGAACTAAAGGTGGATTGATGATCCTGACCTTCTGTGAGACTGTAGATATAGCTCCTCCTGAGTCACAAGCCTACACCCTTACACTTCATTCTTAGTAGGTCCACACAGACACAGTAGCTAGTTTATCTCCTCAGCAGAGTATAGGCATAAGAAGACAATACTAAGTGACGCCTCTCACTCAGAGAGTCTCTCACACACGCGCGCACGGCACACGCACACACGCACACACACGCACACACGCACACACACACACACACACACACACACACACACCCTGCTCAGTGTGGTGATTGATTGCGGAGGTGAGAGGGCAGAAGGTAAACTGACTTCACATGGACCTTATAACAGGAACAGCTGGACTGAACAGGTGGCAGACCCAGATACACACGCACACACGCACACACACACACACACACACACACACACACACACACCTCTCCCCATTGCACATGGTTAGTGCTGGCAGAACAGTGCAGACTCTTTTTTTTATCAGGTGTCGATCCAAATCAAATCAGAACATGAGTTGAATTGGTCAATAACAGAGGAAATAGTGCCCTCTGTTGGGAGACAGTGTGATGGCTGCGCAAATTCAAGTTAGCATGAGCCGTGTGTGTGTGTGTGTGTGTGTGTGTGTGTGTGTGTGTGTGTGTGTGCTTGCATGCGTGCTTGCTTGCGTGTGTGTGCGTAATGAGTAAGTACACGCATGAGCAGCCTATGCATTAAATTAGAGTCATTAACTCTGTACCCTCATGAAAATTCAAACTACATTTTATGACATTACGACTGTGAGCTTTTGCTCTAAGTGCCACGTCTACGCACACATGCAGCACACACACACACACACATACACACACACGCACACACACATTCACACACACACACACACACACACACACACACACTCACACACACACACACGCATACACACATACACACACACACACACACACACATAGTCATGTCTCTCCAGACCAACAATCCCCTCTAAGTAACACAAACATACACACACACACACACACTTGCCTTAAGGAGCCACAAACTCCAGGGACACTTAACTCATGTGTTGTGGTAGGTGGTGACTGGTTGGTAGATTAAGCCAGTTAAGCCAATAGCTATGCAACTGGCAGATTCTCCCGATCCTTGTATTGTATTGTACACAAAGCCCACGTTTGATGTGTTGGTCCACCAAACCTCCCGAGCCTCTGAGAGGAAGTGAACTTACTGGAACACAACAACACGACTCACACCTCAAAGCTCTAAAGTTTCTCCTTTTATTGGATATAAACACCCCTTCTCCCAGTTACACACACCTACAGAGAGAGGGATCACAGTGCAGTGATCGGAGAGGACGAGGAACTTTTGGCACATGTATAAACAACTATAGTGTGAACTGTGAACAGTTGCTGCAATGTGTTATCCACCCTTTTGAAATTAGCCTCATCAAACACTGTGTGAGGACGTCTGCAGTCAAGCAGGAATCTATAAGGCCTAAACAAAAGCCCTAAACAAGTCTCTCAGGCAAATGAGGCATTAGATTAGAAATTGAACATCCATAACCACCGAGTGGACAACTGCACGATAAAGAGTTATGAGATGAAGAGAGTGAAATGCTGTGATATTCATAAAACCAATGGAGTCTGTGCTATTTTGTGGGTGTGACATTGATCTGTAGGTATGAGCCCATCTGTTTGGAAGACTGGCGAAGGATCGAAGGATTCTTTTTTTCTCTCTCTCCTTCTCTCCCTCTCTTTGGGGAGGGGGGTCGTTCATTAAATGGACTGACTTATACAGAGCCTTATTCCAAGGCGCACAATGGCCTCTCATTCAGCCGTTCACACACCAATTGTGGCAAGCTACCATACAAGGCGTCGGCCCGCTCATTGGGATTTTGGGGTTAAGTGTCTTGCCCAAGGACACCTCGACATGTGGCCAGCCGGGGCTCGAACCGCCGACCTGCCAACCTTGCGATCATTAGACCGCGGCTCTACTCCTGCGCCACAGCCCCCCTCAGCCCCCTGTTCATTAGTGTTCTTTATTGAGGTGTTTAATATTGCAGAAAATATATTTTCTCTCTCTCTTTCGTTCTCTCAATTCAGCAAGCTTTATCAGAGCGACAAGTAATTACGTTATATCCTCATTTTCTGATCCTCTCTGTCTCTTTTTCCCTCTCTCTCCCTCTATCTCTTTAGCTCCGAATGTCGTTTCTTTCTCCTTCGACGTTGGAAACGGTCCCGTTGAGCTGACCGTGCATTCGGCCACGCCCCTCAACGATGACCAATGGCATCGTGTGATGGCAGAGCGGAACGTAAAGGAGGCGGTGCTTCAGTTGGATCTGACCTATCGGGAGGCTCGAGCAGCCCCTCCTCAGGGACACACACGACTGGAGCTGTTCAGTCAGCTCTACGTGGGTAAGAGAGTGATGCACACACATATACACACACACACACACACACACACACACACGCATGCACACATGTACACAGATGCATTGTATGACTTCTTGGATTTGGAAGGCAAAGAAACTCACAGATGTATTAATTAACATGAATCCGTATTGTTGTACCTTTTCAATTGAATAGTACATTGAAGGGATACATTTAATTGTAACTTAATTAACTTAACTCTGTTCTATTACTCTTGCAAAAGTATTAGCTGTTCCTGTTTGGATTAAGACTCTATTAGCACACAAAGAAAATGTCATACACACATACACATGTTATATCTATTATCTGACAGAGAGAAAGGATAATGGCCTAATTAAGGTTTTACATTTTCCATCTTCTTTGTGTCGGTCCAGTTTGTCCGTCAGCTTCTTTTTCCTCCACAATGACTTTGAAGCTCATTAAACTGAAATAGAAAAATAGTTCCTCTTTATCTATTCTTTTGACTTCTCAGTCTTGCTCTGCTTTTGTGCTAAGCTGCCAATACCCCAAGACTGAAGTCCAGAATTACATTTAAAGAGATTTGGGAGAAGGAGAAAGTGGTTTTTAGTTTGTCCCCCCACCCCCACTTTCTTTAATTACTGAAGTGTCATAGAACATCCAGTTTACTGTAACGGATTAAAATACAATACAAACCAAAGGGGACATTTTCTTACTAGTGTTTAACCCGACCCTAGCCACTACAACCACAAACTAGAATATCTATCTTCGGTTAGTTGGCTAACTAGCTAGGAAACCAGCTGCATGATACAAATGATGTCAATCTTGTCTGGTGCCTCTTAACACTTTTAATCCAGCCCGTAGTCAGCCAGCTAGCTACTGCAGTTGCTTTCCAGCCAGACATAATGATCAGACATTATTCAGTCAGTCCTTCATTACCAAAATAACCCCAATAACAAAAGAATGCAACAAAGAAAACATACAAGCGGCTACCTTCAAAACTCAAAATCAAACTCCAACCCTCCATCCACCCCCACCCTTATAAACCCACAATCCCTTATAAACAACTTCTCAAAATCTTTTTGCCCTGTCTTGTGCATCAGTCCCACATTCTTCCTAGTCCTACCTTGGACTTCTTCTTCTCTCGTACTGTCAGACCCCTTCCCGATCTTGTCCTCACCCTCTGTACATCTGCAAATAGTTCTTCATCTGAACCTTTTCTTTTCCCTATGACGTCTGTTGAAGGCCCTGCCTCATCCATTTCACCGTCTCTATATTTACAGTCAGTAACTCTGCTTCAATGTAGAGCACATTACATTGCTGGAACTGCTTCAGGTTACATTATCAAGGAATAATCTAGAATGCCACTTTAGCCAATCAGAATCATCACTTCAGTTCCTTTTTAAGGGCATGGTATATCCTCTAGTTTACGGATGACTGCTATTGCTGCTAATGCTGTAATTACAGCCGGCAGAAGGGTTTTGATTAAGAATAGAGCTCTATTTTGCTCTTCTAAATAACTGCTTTCCTCTTGCCTTCCCTTATTTAACACTCAAATATTGTCCTCATTAACAATTAAGTTGTTTCTTTACGCTAATGTTCTGATAAAATACTCCATTTCCATCTGCTCATTCTAATGTCGTTGGCATGAATTGATCTGTTCATGTCTTATATTCTTTCTTGACTTCTATGATTCCTATGATCTATGTCTATGATTTGTTATTGTTTACTACAGTCTGATGTTTTGACATAGTTTTATTTAGAAACATGTTACATTCTTGTGATGTCACATGACTGTATATATTTTCTGCATGTTATTCTCTCATTCTCTTTTTTTCTGGCATGTCTTCTTTCTTTTTCTTTTCTCCTTGTTTCTCTTCTTCCTCCGTTGCTCGTCATCTTCCATCCCTGCATGTGTGACGCGTCACAGGGAAGCCTGCATCGCACACCTGCCAAGACAGTAGGTAACCCTTGTACGTAAACAAGGCAGATAGATACAGACAGACAGACAGACATTTAAGTCCATAAGTCATTCAGCCAGTGCAGGAAGTGGCTGTTAGATTGGACTGAGGCCATGGTTGGTAATGGTAATGGTGTTCTCTTGGCTCTGCTCTGTTTTGGCTCTGAAAGGAAAGGTATTCCACCAAGTCAAAATGTCCTAATGAATTGTGTGTGTGTGTGTGTGTGTGTGTGTGTGTGTGTGTGTGTGTGTGTGTGTGTGTGTGTGTGTGCGTGTGTGCGTGTGCGTGTGCGTGTACGTGTGCGTGTGTGCGTGTGTGTGTGTGTGTGTGGCTGAGATACCTACACCCTGAGATAGGGAGTTGGACAGAGAGAGAAAGAGAGGGAGAAGGAAAGGGAGAGGGGGGAAAAGAAAGGTATTCCACGCGGCCAGCCTGGTCTAATGAATGTAATATGCTAGTTCATTAGCACATCATTACACAGTAATTTACCTCACGGAGGCCGACAGAGGCAGAGGCCAAAAGTGCACCACACATTCACACACACACACACACACACACACACACACACACACACAGAGCTAGACAGCGGTCTCTGCGGGTTCCTGGCATTTTAATGACTGTATGATTTATACCTTAGTAAACATCTGTGGGATTCCTCTGGCCAATCAATGACTCTTATTGACCAATTCAATCCCATGGAGCCGAGCAGTCATAAAGCCTTGTCCACACTGGCAGTTTGAAGTGACTCAAATCCTATTTTCTTTCTATATCCAATTCTAAACAGATTTTTTTTTCCTGCAGTCTGAACAGGCTAAAACCACATGGAATTGCACATTTTCAAACCATTGGTGGTTTGATTCAGAAATCAGAATCAAATTTGTATTAATATCATCGATGACATCATCACTTTGCGACACAAGTAACAATCTCAACAATGTCATGCTGGCCGATAACGTTCCTTCCCTGTTGCCGTCCTTTTTGAGAGGTTGAAACCCACATATCTATATTATCAACGTGGTCAACCAAAGTGGCCCAAAGCTCATCAGAGGCAATTGCTCTCCTTGGTCGTAGTCTTGGTTGTCTTCTTGCTCATCCTCCTCCTCCTCCACTGAGTCACACTGTGGGGAACATGGCGCGTTCCGACCTGCAGGGGGAGCCACAGGACGGTTGGTGAAGGGATGGGGGCGCAATTCGCTCGGCTGATGCCAATTGCGCCCCCATCCCTTCACCAACCGTCCTGTGGCTCCCCCTGCAGGTCGGAACGCGCCATGTTCCCCACACACACACCTTTCGCTGTACCTTTCTCTGCAAAGTTGGCATCCATTGTTCTCCAACACAGGAGAGCTCACCTGTTATTGCTAAAGCTATGATTGCTTGCTAATTCAAAAGCAATAGGTGTTTGCCCATAGGAGGGGTGTGGTTGTGTGATTGGTGGTTTGAGTTTAGCATTCTGAATGGTAGTGTTTTCCATGTGAATGCAAGAGATTTTATCAAGGAAGATTGTGCCAAATGTAGAGAATTGTATTTTGTGTTTTGTGAACTGGGTGGTTTAGAACTGCAAAATGAAAAGCACGGAAATGTGTTTGTCATTCTGAAGAATTGGTGATATAGAGATAAGATATACGAGTTTCAGGTTTTGGTCATTGTGTCTCAAGTTCCGATGTTAGTGTGTAAACGGTTGAGAAAAACTGGAATACCAATCGTTCAAATTGTTGATGTGTTGAATACTTATTTCCCCCTCTGTATGCCAGCAGTGTAACTCCTCACCCAGGAGACGACTAGTGTATGCTGCTGTTTTGTGGTCTCCCACAGAGGTAATTACAGCCCCATCCAATGGACAGCTCGGCAAAAACTCCTCCACTGTGATCATTATCCCCAATTGTACTGGTCATTTAAAAGCCAGGATGGAGTTGGTTTGTGTGGCAAGCACAGAGGGGCTTCACTGCCTCCTGGTCATGCAGTCATACCCTTGCTCCTCCTCTCTGTGCCTCTTTTCTGTTAGATTAGATCAGACAGCACAAGGTGTGCAGCTCTCATCACTGGCTCACTGGCAGACTTCACATCGTCCCTTGTTGCTGAGCTGCTTTTAAATTTCCTGACATCCTTCTTGGTAATACGTTTTCATTCGTATGTCCTGGTCCAGTTTTTCTAAGGGCCCTCTCTGAAGGCCAACACCCAGCTGACTTTCAACTTTCAGCAGGGGCGGGACGAGGGCCCTCAAGAGGGCTGGCCACCGCCATCTGCCCGTTCCTAAACATCTGGCACTGTAGCCCGTAGTACAATCAAGTGATGCACCCCATACATACATCGGCTGCCCCGTGTGCCTGGTCTGTTCCGCCGCCGGGGCACCTGCTTGGCCGTCCTTGTGCGGGGCCTTTATGGTCTGTGCTTGCTTGGCTGGGCCGGGTGTGCTGGTGGTGGGGCGGGCTGGGTGTGAGGGGCGGCGGGGGCTCCCCAGGATAGGGTGTGGGGTCCACCGCTGGGTGCTGGTAGGCAAACTGGTTAGTAGTCGCTCTTTGAGTAGAGGGCTGCAAGGGAATTTTCCTGGCTACATAGTGTACAGGTTTTTACTTTTGCCTGCTTGCGGCTCTGTCAGTATGTGAAGCGCATTGAGTTGCATCTTGCAAGAAATGCGCTATACACATCAAATTTGATTTGATTTGATTTGATACGCGTACATGATTGTGTAAAAAGGAGGAAGTGATATCACAATATTCAACACTCGACTGATATCGACTGATATCAATATCACTACTACTAAATATCGACTGATACCAATATCACTAAACTACTGGTAAACAGTACGGGGTTGAGTTTTACCTGATGGTTAGCCACCTAGCATTTTGTGGTTGCAGGCCCAAGTGTCTTGGAATGACCGATAACAAAACCACAGGCTTACTAGAAAGCTTATTGAAACTCAGAAAAGCAAGCACAACTTCTTGTTGGTTTAAAGTTAATCCCCTAATGGAAATATTTCCATAATCCTGAAGTTCTAATTGGGAGGTTTTAATAACTAAAACTCACCTCTGCTGATGTTAATGTGTCTCGATCTCCCCATCATGATGCCCATCCCGGTGTGTGTGTCCCTAGTTTGTTATTCATGGTTAAGGAATAATTACTGCCATTTACGCAAGCATTAATCACTGTGTGTGTGTGTGTGTGTGTGTGTGTGTGTGTGTGTGTGTGTGGCTGTGTGTGTGTGTGTGTGGGTGTGTGTGTGTGTGTGTGTGTGTGTGTGTGTGTGTGGCTGTGTGTGTGCGTGTGTGTGGCTGTGTGTGGCTGTGTGTGTGGCTGTGTGTGTGTGTGTGTGTGTGTGTGTGTGCTTGTGTGTTGTGTAGCTGTTTATGCGCACATTAATCTATTTAATGCCCCTGCTCTGTCCGAGGTAATGGGCAGTTAGTCTGTAATGGTGGAGGGTTTGGACGTTGTTGTGAGCACTTTAGAGGAATGGATATTGACACCCAGAGGCCTCCATTAATGGTTGTTGAGTCACTTAAATGTTATTGTGTGCGTGTGCGTGTGTGTGTGTGTGTGTGTGTGTGTGTGTGTGTGTGTGTGTTATATACAGCAACACACACCGTAAATCATGACACTGTCTTCATCCTCGTTTGAATCGGAATTAAAAGGTTGAGGTGGTTTCAAGGTGGAGCTACTGGACAGTAAAATAGGCTCTTCAGTGTTGAATATGACGTGGCTGGAACTCGAACCAATAGCCTCAAGGCTCTGTAGAAATGTTATTGTGATTGTCATCTAAAATGACTCCCATGACCCTGATATCTTTTCACACTGAACTCCCTCTGCCCTCACCCCTCCTCTCTCCCTCTCCCTTCTATTCCTCTCTCTCTCTCTCTTCCACTTCTCTTTCCCACATCCTCACAGGTGCCGCGGGGGGCCAGCGGGGGTTCTTGGGGTGCATCCGTGCCCTGAGGATGAACGGCATGACCCTTGACCTGGAGGAGAGGGCTAAGGTCACCCCCGGGGTCATGCCGGGATGCCAAGGCCACTGTACCAGCTACGGGATGTACTGCCGCAACGGGGGGAAGTGTGTGGAGAAGTACAACGGCTACTCCTGCGACTGCACCACCACGGCCTACGACGGACCCTTCTGTACCAAAGGTGAGAGGTCAAGGAAGTAAGGGGGCAGTTTCCACACACACACACACGCACACACACACACGCACACTGGATGCTGAGGGAATAACTGTTCTTGCCTTCTTTATGCTCGATTTAGGAAATCATTAACTGTTTTGGAATTGGCAGAAGAGGCTATTATCTATTCTGCTAATACATTGGTAAACAATGGTTTTGTTTTATTTCAGACGTTCCAAACTTGCCTCCAAAAAACACCTGCTTTATTTTACCTCTTGACCAAGAGTCAAAGAAAAACAGGCATTGCCAAATCCAAAGGGGCTCATAATGCAAAAATATTTCTTTAAAAAAAAAAGAGGGTGGAGGAGGAGATGGGAGAAAGAGAGAGAACACAAAGAAAGAGATAGTCCTGTCAATGCCCCAATGCACTCTCTCTTTCTTTGTGTTCTCTCTCTTTCTCCCATCTCCTCCTCCACCCTCTTTTTTTTCCAGTGTGTGAAAAATGCATGAACGCAGCCATAATTGTGTGGCGGATATTTCCAGTTTATCCATATTTACACTCAGCTCCTGGGACATAGCATTATTATTATGATGTGTTCTCCTTCTCCTGCTCCTCTGCCCTGAGGGTCACCAAGAAAGAGAGAGAGACACTGCACTGTGAGACGGCACTCTCACTCCTTTAATGAACAACAAACACACACACACACACAAACACACACACACACACACACACCCCACACACACACACCATAGTGTGTGAGTTCTATTATTTTCATCATCACCTCTGCCTCCAGACCCCTCTGTGTGTTTGTTATGTGGAGTTCTCTGATCAAAGTCTCAGCGGAGGCGTCGGAGTTTGGGGGAAGTTCCACTAATTCTACTGCAAACATGACCCACGCCTACTGGGAATACATCAGTGCTGCGGGACAGGGGTCTGGACCAGCTAGGGAGAGGGTTTTGATGTTATCGGTAAGACTGGCAAGAGACAGCATGCTTAGTCCTGAAAGGCACAATCCACAGTGTCAGTGAAACTAGCTAATTGGGTGACCCAGCACCCAGGGTAAACAACACATGAAAAGCGTAAACCGTTTCACTTAAGTAAAGGGTATAACAAGGCAGTGTTTGTTTTTGTTGAGAGATGATGATGATAGGGAGAGAGCAGTTTACCTTTGTGCACATCTCTCATTCCACTCAGGGGGCAGTTTCCACACGCACACACGCACACACACACACACACACACACACACTCACACACGCACACACACAAACACAAACACACACACAAACACAAACACACACACACACACACACACACACACACACACACACTGGAGGCTGAGGGAATAACTATTCTTGCCTTCTTTATGCTCGATTTAGGAAATCATTAACTGTTTTGGAATTGGCAGAATAGGCTATTATCTATTCTGCTAATACACTGGTAAACAATGGTTTTGTGTTATTTCAGACGTTCAAAAATTGCCTCCAAAAAACACCTGCTCTTGACCAAAAGTCCTCTTTTTGTGTCCTTTTTCGTTTGTGGGTGTACATGGGTGTGTGTGCGTGGGTGTGTGTCTTCTCTTCTATTTCAGATGTGGGGGGCTTTTTCGAGGCAGGGACCCTGATCAGGTACAACTTTCTGGCTGAGGCAGCAGCAGCCAATAAGGATGCAAGGATGCTGGCCCAACCTGTAACCCCACAGGAAATGAATCTAACAAGGGAGGAAGTGGCGTTTAGCTTCAGTACGTCAAACGCACCAGCGATTCTACTGTACATCAGCTCCAAGACCCAGGACTATCTGGCAGTGGTGCTGCGACAAAACGGTAAGACATGCACCATATGCATTATGGCACCCTCTTTTCACTGCAATGGGAATTACAATGAAAATCCAGAGTGTATCTCCACCTTTTTCCCTCCCCCTGCTTAATGCAGTCTGTAAATTTTCTCGCTTTCATCCAGTGAATTGTTAGTGAAATGAAAAAAGGGTTTTGTTGTTCAAAGTGCAGCCGTTGTTTTGTTTAAACATGTAAACACATAAACATGAACACAGAAATGAGCCAGTCGGCGGAGACACTTGAAACCACACTCACATGAAGCTAGTGCTTTACCAGCAGCTGTGCATTCATAATGTGGCAGAAAACCCTGACACCGTATCTCCCATAAACTACCTCACCAGTGCCTACGAGGGTACAAACTTCTCCAATGAATCTGTCAAACATGTTCACGTTTTTACATTTTACGTTTACATTTTTGGCATTTAGCAGACGCCTTATTCCAAACGACTTACAATCGATACATTTGACTAAGCAAGTGAATCATCAATTCACTAGTTGTAGCAGGAAGAGTAATCTAGCTCAGGCCAGGGGCCACTGGCAGTCGTCGTGCTAGAAGACAGTAAAAGGGGGAAGTAGAAATCTTAGGAGACACAGCATAGGGGAAAGCAGGTGTCTCAGGAGAGACAGTGCTGGGGAGTAGATGTCTCGAGGAGGAGCAGTTAAGGTGTAGCCTGAAGAGATGGGTCTTCAGTCTCCGACGGAAGATGGGGAGTGACTCTGCAGTTCTGACAGCCGTGGGAAGCTCGTTCCACCAGCGGGGAGCCAGTAGATACAAGTGACTGTGTAGTCAAGAGACGTGATCGTGCAGCGTGACTGCCGCGTTGGCGTAGAGGTGGTGGGGCCAGTCGGCCAGCAGAGGTGGAGGAGCGGAGTGAACAGGCTGAAGTTTTGCGTGTTTGAAAGTGCAGTTGTAATTACATTTGTAAATCTTAAATGCGGAAACATGAACACAGAAATGAGTCAGCAAACAAATCCCCTCATTCTCCAAACAAGACTCAGACAATCAGAATCAGATAAATATCCTGCTTTTAGTACATTGTTACATTACAATGTACGGATACACAGAGTCAAATTCTTGGGTTCAGGTTCATTAGACATTGGCATTGCAGCAGAATACACAATCAGAATACACAATCAAATAAGCAGTATATAAAACAACAATCAGCAATCAACAAGAGTAAAGTAGTAGCAGCAGAGTGCAAATCAGCAATAATAGAATAAGTAACAGCAGCAGAATGCAAATCAGCATTTCAACATCATTAATGTAATCAACATTATCAACATGTTCGACATCCTCTGGGTTTTTGCCCCGAGGCTACGGTACCGTGTCCCTGACGGCAGTAGTTCAAACAATTTCTCGATTTGGATGGCTGGGGTCCTTGATGATCCTGAGGACCTTACTGACACACTGGTCGCTGTAGATGTCACACACACATACACACATACACACACACACGTGCATAAACTGTCTCCTCCGTCTTCTCAGGCACGTTGCAGGTGCGGTACAACCTTGGAGGTCTACAGGAGCCATTCACCATAGATGTGGACCAGCGTAACCTTGCCAACGGACAACCTCACAGCATCAACATGTCCAGACTCAACAGGAGTATCACGATACAGGTACACACATACCACCAAGACACACACACACACACACACATAGCACCAGGCCTTGCGACGGCACGTAGCCATTGGCTTTACTCCACATCACATCATCTCCCACATCACACACCCCCCCAGCGCACCCACGTTTCTGATTCAGAGTCATGTCTCAGTCGTGCAGGCGTGTGATTCACTGAAATCAAATAATAACAAATACTTTACTCAGTCAATTCACTCTGTGCACAATAGCCTGGGGAGGAGATTAGATTATGCATAGTCCTCCCTCCATCTGATCTGCTTGTGTCGTGTGTGACTGGTAACACCCCCTGC
>NC_137682.1:13886524-13891524 GCF_963989245.1 Nansenia antarctica
TGTGAGTGGGAGAGAGAGTCCCAGAGTGGCACAGTAGGGCTATAAGAGAGGGATTGTTTTTAACATCTGTTGCTAGCCAGACATCCATTGCTAACAGACGTTTTGGCGCGTGACTAACTATAAAGCGGGACGCAAGGCTACATTTATTTAAAGTCAACACACCCATTCACTTTTCCACATTTTGTTGTGTTATAGAGTCAATTTAAAATTGATTTAAAAAATTGCCATCAATCCACACACAATACCCAATAATGACAAAATGAAAACAACTTTTTAGAAGTTTCTGCAAATGTATTAAAATTGAAACAGAGAAATACCTCGTGCATAAGGCTTCACACCCTTTGCTATGACACTCCTAAAATTAGCTAAAAAGCAAAAAGGGGCAATCTGGGATTCAAATAATAACAAACAGTCACCCCAAAGCGTTGTTCTGGTAAACAGCTGAGGGATAGGGTAACCACTAAAATTCATAGGCAGAGTTATGAATGCAAGGACTGACCATCCATGACTTTTAACCATGTTTTGAAGCTGTAATGTGTTTGTTTACAAACAATGGCATTAAACACCCCTATATTTTGGTGTAGGACAGTTAAAGTAAACTCATGCGGCATGTTTTCAAGAATGAACGGATATACGTATACAGTATGATGTGTAATATTCCTGGTTCAGTTCGATATGCCTTAATTAAATTGTTGAATGTGATGTTACTGGTTTTGTTTGATATTCCTGGTTAAGATAGGTATCCCTGGTTTTGTTTGATATTCCTGGTTAAGATAGGTATCCCTGGTTTAGTCTTGTATTCCTGGTTCAGATAGGTATTCCTGATAAAGTCTTGTATTCCTGATTAGGACTGGTATTCCTGGTGTTAGGTATCCCTGCTGTGTTCTATGCAGGGTACAGCCAGTGATGCAGAAAGAATAGCTGACTTCACCTAACAGCTAGATCAATTGACCGCTGTACAGCCTGCTAGCACCCGTGGGAATCACCTCCCTGTCTCTCTCTCTCTCTCTCAAACACACACACACACACACACACACACACACACATTCATAGAGTACACAGGCACACACACATACACACACACACACACACACACATGCCAGGGTAACCCCACCTGGCACTGCAGAGTTGTTTGAAGGACACAGAACACAAAGAGACTTTTCTCTACCAACCTGCTACTTGCTTCATTCCTTCAAATACCAACCCGGTCTCCAAATGTATTCTGGGGGGGATCAATTCTGTAGACCAAAGAATGCCTTCTGTGGGAACATCTTATCTAGTGTTGTAGATTCATTGTTTCTCATGTAGATATGTAATTAGAATGAGCAGTGGAACAGCTTAAACAACAATGGCTTTTATTATAATACCAGTTACAACAAGGGAAAGCAGAGAATGAGAAGCCCTCCCTTCTTTCTGTTTGCCTAATGCCGCCAAACAGGCACGCAAGACGTAATTCACGTAACTCTCAGTAACGTATCTTGCAATTCATGTAACTTGTGTTTTTGACGTATCTTACAGCCAGCACTCAAGTTGAGGGGGGATGAGGGGGAATGGCATCCCCCCTGAAATAAAAACGGTCAAAATCATCCCCCTTCTAAAACTGCCATCCCCCCTTTCCATCCATTTCCATGTAATTTTATCAATGGACGTGGTATTAAAAAAATATTTTGCACTAATTGTCCTCTGCATTTGACCCTAACTATGTAAGAGCAGTGGTGCCATGGTAGCATGGTGACACCTAGCATCCATAACATGCATGTTGTTTTAGGAGTATCATAATTATCTTTATGCTTTAATAATAATCAAAAGGGTACACAGTTGGTCTCCCACCCTCTGCGCTGTCATCAACACAAATTGTCCCCATATGATAAAATCCACCATCCCCCCTGATTTTTTTTTACAACTTGGATACTGCTTACAGCCATACAACCATATGTGGTCAACGCTGGTATAATAGATATACGTTATACGTATAATAGATGTTACGTTCACACAGAACATGTTTTTTGGTCTGCAGAAACAATCCCCCAGAATGTATTAATTTGGAGACTATGTTGTCAAATACACACATGCACAAACACACACACACACACACACACACACACACTCTTTGAGACCAAGGGAAGTAGAATTTCCCCTTCAAATTTGTTTGCCTGTACGATCTCTGCCCATCTCACCAGATCAGAGCGGTAAACGGCCCCTATCAGCACATTCAGTCCAGAGACAGAGTCTGTGTGCTAGCAGGTCCTTTGTGTCTGAGAGAGAAAAGCCATTGTGTTGGTCTCATGCCGCCCCTGTGTGACTGGCACAGACACACTCTGGTGTCTGTCTGTCTGTCTGTCTGCTGATGCTGATGCACAACGATACAATGTGACCCTAATGATTGCACAGTGACTTGCACGATGGATAGATGAATAGATGGATGGACGAGGGATGGATGGATGGACGAGGGATGGGTAGCTAGGTGGGTCTGTGGGTGGGATGATGGATAAAGAGGGGTAAGTCATTTATAGAGAGGTAAGTAAATTAGTAGATTTTTTTTTTTTTGTGATCAAATGTTTCTTTATTTTCTTTTAAAACACACATAATGACAAAACAAGACAACAAGGCCACATCCTGCAATCAACGCCCCCAACAGCCCATACAACCAAGTAGACCGATTGTTAGATAGATAAATGTCAGTGGATGGTGTATCTCTCTCTCTCTCTCTCTCTCTCTCTCTCTCTCTCTCTCTCTCTCTCTCTCTCTCTCTCTCTCTCTCTCTCTCTCTCCATCTCTTTCTCTTTCCCCTTCCTTTAGATTACAGTTAGTCTCACTTACATTAGTCTCATCGCTCCATCTCCTCTCCCCCTTAAACCTTATTTTAATTTAACCTAGCATGAGAAGCCCAGCGCTAATGGGATTAGCCTAATATCAGACATAAAACATGGGGATTTATGACCCTGTGTCAACCCAACCACCCTTGCAATGCCACGCTAATCACAGAAGCACTCAGATCCTGTTACGTAATAGCTACTATAGTCTTATCTGCCATTAAGCTAATTAGCATGTAAGCATACAGTACATGGCTAAAAAGCCAATTCTATGCTACATCTCATAGCCTAACTATTAAAGGGATAGTGCGACATTTTGGCAGCTAATCCCCTTTTTCTAAATACCAGTTAGTTGCTGAGCCGATGCTAAGCGCGTCAGTGCTGAAAATCTCCAGAATCAGCTAGCCAGCTCCTCTACTCCAAAGCTGGGTGGTTGGTAATTTATAGTCTTACAAAGCTGTAGGCCTACATAGTAATATATATTTCATAAATTGATTGATTGATAATATTGATAATCATAAGAAACGATATTCACTGAACGTGTGACTACTTTGGCTTCTGCCTGCGCGCTCAGCTGTGTTGACTTGACAGGTCGCACACAGCCTATCCTTGCACCCACAGCCACACCGCTTCTAGTTCAGAGAAAATGGGCTCAAAATAACTTCTAACCATCCAGCTTTGGAGTAGTTAGAAGGTCCTTTCCCTGCTTTTGAGAGGAGCTGGCTCGTTGTTCCTGGAGACTTCCAGTCTTTGCAAATCGACTTAGCAACTAACCTCAAACTGCACACAAAGACATATAAGTGGTATCCATGAGTTCATCTAACTCTGGGTAGTCTAACTCTGGGCTTAATATCCCAGATGTTGCACTATCCCTTGTAAGTGCCATTCTACAGAAAATGTCCATTGTGTGCCCCTGTGTGATGCTAATTGTAACCCAAGATACCCAGTGCAGGCACTCTCCTAACCCTATGCTCACCATAAATCTGTGTGTGTTTGTGTGCGTGCGTGTGTGCGGACTGGTCGATAAAAGAATATAAATAGGTATCGAATAATGTTTCAGATACCGCAAAAAAACACGAAATGACCATTATAGCGAGAAAGCTCGTTTCGCATCCTGCATCAAAGCTACAGAGGCGAAGAAAACCAAAACGGTTGCCAGACGATGTCCAACAACAACCAATACCAAAGGCATACAGTAGCCATGGTGATTAAATAACATGAGGGCTGCCAGGAAAGGAAATAAAGAAGGGAGCAACAACTTTCAGCCATATGGAACTGTTTTTGGGGGGGATTTTTGGGGATTTTTTGGGGGGGATTTTTTTTTTATCCAGACAAACAGGCAGAACACACCCTTTCTTGTATCCCTGCGCTGAGAGTACACACACACACACACACATTTAATATCTTTATTTGCGTTCACATTTTACAATAAAATTATTGAACACAAACAGTATTAGTTGCACCAGCATAGGACACTCGATAATTCAAGCTTTAAATCTGTCTATGGGTACAGGTAGCAGCGTCTCCTCCGCACACACGCACACACACACACACACACACACACACACACACACACACACACTGTTTGAGCGGGGGGAGCAGTCTTGCCTTCGGAATGCGTTCAGTTTGTCATCCGAGCTGTCCACGTTTTAACAAATGAATGGCTGTTTCAAAAATATATTCACTGTAGACTACTCTAGTATCACATATAAATTGTATTATGGTTTTATTTATCTCCATTTTATATCTCCATGACTAAATCTCTAACCCTTTTCACGTCAAACCGTTACAGTTTTTCTCAATCGCTTTCACACTAACATCTGGACTTGAAACACAATGACCAAAACCTGAAACTCGTGGACCTTATCCTGGGTTGGAGAAGAATGGATGCCAACTTTGCAGAGAGAGGTGAAGCGAGAGGTGTGAGAGTCAGAGCAGGACGACGAGGATGAGGACGAGCAAGAGCAAGAGCAAGAGGACAACCAAGGCTATGACCTCGGAGATCCAAAAAGGCGGCAACGTGGATGGAACGTCATCGGCCAGCGTGACATTGTTGAGGTTCCTGGCCAGCGAGGGGGGAACATCACCATGTTCGCAGCTATGAATCACTAAGGCATCCTCCATCACCATTCAACCCTTGGCCCCTACAATAGTGCCCATTTCATCACCTTCCTGGACACAATACAC
>NC_137682.1:13903805-13963805 GCF_963989245.1 Nansenia antarctica
CATTATGCTCATAATCATCATAAGACATCCCCACACTACAGCAGGAAACTACAGCACTAGACATGCCCCGACTTGCTACGTCTAGACTATTTCTATGCTCTAGATCTGCTAAGTCTAGACTATTTCTATGCTCTAGATCTGCTACGTCTAGACTATTTCTATGCTCTAGATCTGCTAAGTCTAGACTATTTCTATGCTCTAGATCTGCTAAATCTAGACTATTTCTATGCTCTAGATCTGCTAAATCTAGACTATTTCTATGCTCTAGATCTGCTAAATCTAGACTATTTCTATGCTCTAGATCTGCTAAGTCTAGACTATTTCTATGCTCTAGATCTGCTAAGTCTAGACTATTTCTATGCTCTAGATCTGCTACGTCTAGACTGTTTCTATGCTCTAGATCTGCTCACTTTGTATTTACATTGTATGTCTTTCCAGGCATCATCGCTGTGGTGATCTTCTCCATCCTGTGCACTCTGGTGTTCCTGATTCGCTACATGTTCCGCCACAAGGGCACTTACCACACCAATGAGGCGAAAGGGGCGGAGTCTGGCGGGGAGTCCGCAGACGCCGCCATCATCGGCACCGACCCCAACCCGGAGACCATCGATGAATCGAAAAAAGAGTGGTTCATCTAACAGCCAATCGGAAGACGGCGAGAGAGGGGGGGTCATCCAATAGAACAATAGCGTCCCAAGCGGGATAGGGGGGGTTGGGGGGCGGGGGGGGGGTTATTGGGTGAAAAGAGGGGGTGTACTGTACAGAAATCCGTTTTTTGGAATATCAGGACAAGCAGAAGACGGAGGTTTGACGGAGCACAGCGTCGAGACGCCAGAAGTGTACATAGCAAACGGCTCGTCCTTCTTTGTATTGTGTTTGGGAGTTTTCAGGAGTCCTTTGAATACACTATGTATAACTATAGCCACTGGATCCTGTGCTAGCACAGAGTGATCGCCCTTTCCGTTTGGTTTTGTTACTCTGTGATCTATAATAATAACGCCAAAAGCATCCTCTGTTTTAGCAGACGAAGGGTTTCTGTTAGTCTAGAGCCCTTCCAGATACTTTAGAAATGTGCCCTCCCTTCCCCCCCTTCCTTGAAGACTGTTCTGACATGCCTCAATAGAAGAAGTGTCATGAAAAGCTAGCATGGACCAGTCCAGTCATGTTAGATCTGTGGTCTCTTCAAGGAAGTGAGGAAGGAAGGATGTATTTGTAAAGTATTAGAACAGGGCCATGCTCTCCATCTCCATCAGACCAGACCAGTAGTTGGAAGGTGAGAATGAATATGTAAACATGGATTCCAAAAGTCCCTCTGTAAATATGTTTGACTTATTTTCAGAATATATGTTACTAATATATATATTCTACTACTCCGAGACATTGGCGCACAATACAACGAGATTGGTCCGATCCTTTGACAAGACATGACATTGCAGATATTACCTATACTGGATGTAACATTTCTAACCATAACACAGTATGAAAGAGAGGTTTACTTTATATAACGATGACATGCGATTGTATTGACGTGAAGATCCCTTTCCATGGACGGTAGGAGAGGCATATCTCAAAGAATGATCGGTAAAAGAAACATGGCGGTCCATCCATTGTGATATTTGTCAAGCTTGCGTTTTATTTTGCCAAACACTTAAGTCTTACATTTTTATAATTTGATGATTTTGATTTCCAAGATGTATTGGTTAATCGGCCTGCTGATGGGTTGTTTCAAAGAGAACTAAAGATCTGTAGTAATTCAATCTTGTCTTAGGTTGATGCTTCTGTCTTTGGGTGGGTGTTGAGGGCTGGAGGGGGCATTCATGGGGGACATTCCAAAGGACAAGGCTTTGGAGGTTAAAGGTGAGGGGTCAGAGTGCTGATGTAGGTTCTGTGGTGTTAATTTACTTCATACACTGTGCCTTCCCGGTTCAACCACTTTCCCCTGGGCGACTCAACACACAAGAAACACCAACACTCTCAGATACTGCACCACGTACACACACACACACACACACACACACACACACACACACACACATGAGATGAGGTGGGTTACATGTTATACAGTATTTAATAGAGAATAATAATTATATAAGGTGCGAGCACTAAGTTGGGCTACACTATACTAGTGCCACTGTAGTCAAAAGGTTTTATAGACATGCTGTGGTTTCAACTTCCGTCATTTTCTCAATCTCATTTTCAAAATATGTACTGTATATATTGTTTATAATGTTTAAATTAATATTTATTTATCATGTTTATAAGTCATTGCTAATGTTTACTTTGTAATGGCACCGCCCAGCGGTTAGAATGTGACAATGTCATAGCAGATGTTTTTTGTTACTTGTTCTACATTTTGATTTTGTATAATTTATAAAATGGCCGCTGTGGTGTGCTGTGAAATGTTTGTATGTCGTTTAATGAGGTTCCACTTATGGAAGAGAGTACATAGCATAACCTCTGTCTACAAGGTAGAAGCTTTCCACTCATATTTTTATTTTTATTTTGATAGAGACCGTAGAGATTTGACAGGAAGGATGAGAGAGGGATGACATGCAGGATATGTCCGCGGCCGGAATCGAACCGGGAACCCTGCGGTCACGTGGTCGACACTTAGTCCACTACGCCACCTAAACGCCCCTCAACCCTGATCTTATCTCAAAGGGACAGTTTCTGTGATTAACCACATATCTGTGCTCCAGTCTAAGTCCTTATTCTTATATCATTATATAATGGAATAGTGGATTGAGTAATTTTCTGGCGAAGAGGTGAACCCCATCCACTTCCATTTTATTAGAAAACGTGGAAGTGCAAGTTGCTAAATACTGGGATAATGACTTGATTGAATGTTTTGATTGAAGGTACTGTATGAGGTTGACACAAAAGTGATATTTAGAGTGAATTATCCTTAGCAGTTGGGGTATGAACAAATATCAGATTCTTGATGTGAGTAGGCCAACTTCTGTAGTGCAGGTATCGATACTATCAGTCAGATTCAATAGCACATGATCCCAATGGATGTCTGTGTTTCCCTTTGTGATACATCCAGCCTTTACCTATCACACACACACACAAATACCGGTACATACCCACACAAGATGGTTTGAAGATAGAGATGAAATGTAGAAAGACAAGGCCGTCACCGTCAAATTCTGCTTTCAGTTCTGTAAAATTCAATAAAGAATCTTTGAATTCTGGACTGTAGTATTTCTCTATGGACGACCCTGCCATTCACTCAACATGTTCAGGAGGATGTGTTCTGAGTTGAGCTGACATGTGTGTATTCATGTGTATTTTGGTGTGTGTGTGTGTGTGTGTGTGTGTGTGTGTGTGTGTGTGTGTGTGTGTGTGTGTGTATACTCACACTGCTGCGGAAGGTCAAGCCGTGGGGTATATCAGTGTTCTTGGCCAGGTGAGTCATCCTCCAACAGGAAACATCAGAGCTGAGAGAGAGAGAGAGAGAGAGAGAGAGAGAGAGAGAGAGAGAGAGAAAGGGAGAGGGAGAGAGAGAAACTACTGTCAGAAATCTTGTTCTGCCCCTCTGTGGTCAGAAGTTGTAACTACATTCAGTGAAATTGTGTAGCAATAATAAATGTAATCACCTGTCACTCAAGCCACGCAGTCTCTCCAGTACACATTGATGCAAAGTCCCACCCCTGCCCTGACTTACCTGTCATAATACAGGAAGCAAAGTTCAGTTTGTTAAACAGTCCTTTCTGACAGGCACTGGGATTCATGCCTGCTCCAAGAGACACCAGACTAAACACACAACTCATTGATTGATTGATTGATTGAAAACTTTATTAGAAGATTTGCAGCAGTAGGTACATGAAAGTACATATTACATACAAGGTCAACTAAAAGGATAAAAACCCAAGAAAGCCACTGGCTTATTTCAATTGACACAAGAGAGACTGCTTTTACACAACTACAGGAGGGAATACTGTACAAAGCATTGACTTAACCTGCTGCTGACTGAATTAGAGTACGTGTTCAAGAATCAACATGAAAAGTGAAATTTCATTTCCAGAGGAGGGGGGGTGACTGGGTGAGCAACATGGCTTCCAGATCGTCACTCCCAGAGCAGGATCTCTCCTGTCCTGTGTGCTGTGACGTCTTTAAAGATCCTGTCATCCTGTCATCCTGTCATGTAGCCAGCCACAGCTTCTGTAAAGCCTGTCTGCGGGAATACTGGGAAAAGAATGAATCCTGGGAATGTCCAGTTTGCAGGAGAATATTTTCAGTGGAAGAACCTCCCTGTAACCTCCCTCCCGGAGACCGAAGACCCATCTCTTCAGGTTACATCTTAACTGCTCCTCCTGAGACATTACTACCCCCAGCACTGTGTCTCCTAAGACACCTGCTTTTCCCCTATACTATGCCTCCTAAGACTTCGACTGCCCCCCTTGTACTGTCTCTCCAGTGCCCCCCCCCTGTACTGTCTCTCCAGTGTCTATTCATTTAAAAAAAGGTTGGGTTTTTTATCTTTCTTTCTTCTTCTATCACGACGACTGCCATTGGCCCCTGGCCTGAGCTAGATTACTGTTCCTACTAGAACTGGTGAATTGATGATTCACTTGCTTAGTCAAATGTATCGATTGTCAGTCGCTTTGGAATAAGGCGTCTGCTAAATGCCAAAAATGTAAACGTAAAAATGTAACCTGGCTCTAAAGAACCTGTGCGGCCTTCTTACAGGACAGAAGTCAGAGAGCTTCAGCAGGGTCTGAGGTGCTCTGCAGTCTTCACCGTGAGAAACTCAACATCTTCTGTCTGGAGGATAAACAGGCCTGTTCTGTTCGGTGTGTCAGATCCCCCCAAAATACTAAAAACCACGACTGCTGCCCTATAAATGAAGCTGCACAAGATCACAAGGTACAATAGCATAATGACAACATTTAAATGAGATCCAATTTCAACTTAGTGAAATGTGTTTGTTTGTTTTGTTTTGTTTTGTTTTAGTGAAAAGGCTGTTTGCTCTAATGATTACCGAGTATCATCGTACAGCATTCTGACCTTTGACACTAGACAAGTTACATGTCTGACAGAGAACTTTGCTAAAATACCTTTCTGTCAAGCAGATACACTTGAGGTGCTTTTCATCCCTTAACCACAGTCGTAGAGCTACAACGCATTTACTGACGATATGTTTTGTTTCTTTCCAGGAGGAACTCCAGACTGCTTTGAAGTCCTTACAGGAGAAGCTGAAGGTTAACAAGGTTAAACAAACCTGCGATGAGACAGCAGAGCACATCAAGGTAAGAATGCTGAGTCATAACTCATAAGATAATACCACACTGCTGTGTAGATCTTACTCTGTAGATGAGTAGATTGACATTTACAATTATAATATTGAGTTATGTCATGGAAGATGAGTTCTGTGTCATTTTATTGAAAACTCTCCATGGAATGAGTAATAAAACATTATTACTATAATGTTGTACCAAGCTTTTTGGAGGGTTTGGGCAAATAATCATCGACATACAAGTAGAATACAACACCAATTGCAACTTAATGTGACTCTCTTAAAAAGTATGAAACTACATCAATCAGTAATTATGAAAGTCAGATATTATAATGAAACGGTCTCAACAGTATCTGCACTATTATCCCAAACAATCTGTTTTACTGAAGTAGATAATGACCGGTTGATATAGCCAGATTCAAGATGAGATCATCAGAGATTTTAAAAAATGGTATGTGTTTTTAGAGCATTTCTGCTTTATTGTGATAGAGACAGTAGAGCTCGTCAAGAGGGATGGGTGAGAGAGAGGAGGGGTGACATGCAGGATAGGTTGATGGCCGGAATCAAACCAGGGGGGTGATGAGTCATGGTGCTCCCTGCCATACTGTCATTGTATGTTATGGTAGTTTAAACTGCAGGCAGGGAGCTATTCAGAGTGGAGCCATCTCATTACGCCAAGCTTAAATGTACCATTCTCATTCAATCAATTGTTAAACCAGCGTGAGTGTCGTGACTGAAATTCTATCCAGCACCATACCAGTGTCATATACTGTATATACATATAGGAAAACTGAGATGTTCTCTAGTCAGAAAGAGAAAAAGAAAAGGTCCTAAGGAAATTACCCACTATGATAAATATACCTTTTGTCTTATATGTTTGACTACAGAACGTAAACACACAGTTTTCATATGTAGACGTGTAAAGTGCCCCTTTAATGCTGTTGCCATATTCTTAATGAGGGCACGGTCTGATGATATTTAAATTTTATTTGTATTTATTTATTTATTTATTATTCATTCTGACAATACTGTAATTCTCCCATTCTCCAGGAGAGAGCGAAATATACCAAACATTCACTGACTTGACTGACTAGCCTACACATATGAAGGCTTGTAGTTTGTACAAATGTTTTATTTCAACACATAAAATCAATAGAAAAGAAATCAACAGTAAAAAAGAAAACACATGCAAAAGTTATGATGATTGGTGCCTGGTGATAGTAGGTGGTCAGGGACTGGGGGGGTGGGGGGTCGTAGTTGTACCCCCTCCTGTCCCAAATCAACCCCTATCCTCTACCGTCTACCCCATACACACCTCTAGAGGATCCCTGTCTAGGGGTGTGGGCTAGAGGTTGATTCAGGATGGGGGGGGGGGTACCAGAGTAGTCTAAAGTGGGCTGGGAGGTCAGGGGTCAAGTCTGGGTGGTCCCTGTCTGTCTGATGTGTAGCTGTAGGCAGAGCTGCAGCAGGGTTAGGGTGAAGGGAGGGGAGGTGACATAGTGAGACGGTGGAGAGATGGAGGACAGGTGGAGGAGGGAGGAGAGACTCTTTATGCTCTCTGGACAATCTCTGGACATTCACCTGCAACAAAACATGAAGAGATGAGAGTGAGGGGAGGAGTTGGACAACTGAAATATAGAAGTGTGTGTGTGTGTGTGTGTGTGTGTGTGTGTGTGAACGGTACGCCTACCGCACGCACGCACGCACGCACGCACGCACGCACGCACGCACGCACGCACGCACACAGTGTGTGTGCGTGCGTGCGTGCGTGCGTGCGTGCGTGCGGTAGGCGTACCGTTCTTGGGCAGGATAGCTATGTTGCCAGGTAGGATGCCGGTGTCCAGGGAAAGCTGCGTGAACTTCTGCTGCAGAGCAGCGCTCGCCTCCAGGGTACGACCTGCGACCACACCATGACCACAACATGACCAGGTTAATACACTATGACCACAACATGACCAGGTTAATACACCAAGACCACAACATGACCACAACATGACCAGGTTAATACACCATGACCACAACATGACCAGGTTAATACACCACAACCACAACTCGATCAGGGTTATGGTTAGAGGACAGAGATAGACAGACGTACTGTAGAGTTTGTTGAGGACCTCAGACACTCCATCCTTGGTCTTGACAGTGTGGACGATAGCAAAGTCATCATACTGGACCTCTACCACACGCATGTCATTCTCATTGTTCCAGCCTGAAGGAGGGAGAGGGAGAAGAAGTTAGGGTATCTAACTGTGTGTGTGTGTGTGTGTGTGTGTGTGTGTGTGTGTGTGTGTGTGTGTGTGTGTGTGTGTGGGTGTGGGTGTGGGTGTGTGTGTGTGTGTGTGTGTGTGTGTGTGTGTACTCACGCTGGCTGATGAAGGTGAAGCGGCCAGGGGTGTCGGTCTTCTTGGCCAGGTGAGTCATCCTCCAACAGGAACCATCAGAGCTGAGAGAGAGAGAGAGCAAGAGAGAGTCACGGAGAGAACAGATAGAGAGAGAGAGAGAGAGAGAGAGAAAGAAAGAAGGAGAGAGAGAGAGAGAGAGCAAGAGAGAGTTAGATAGAGAGACAGATAGAGAAAGAAGGAGAGAGAGAGAGAGCAAGAGAGAGTTAGATAGAGAGACAGAGAGAGAGAGAGAGAGAGAGCAAGAGAGAGTTAGATAGAGAGACAGATAGAGAGAGAGAGAGAGAGAGAGACAGCAGCTATGCAGCAGTATGTATGATATCTCCCCCCAGTGGTCATGTCATGACACGACATTACATTCACATTTACATTTTTGGCATTTAGCAGACGCCTTATTCCAAAGCGACTTACAATCAATACATGACAAGACATGACAACAGACCGTCCTGTTCCGACTTGTAATGTATGTCCCTAATACCTAGATAGCTATACTGTAATTTGTGTGTTGTGGCGTGGTTGTATGGGTTGTTGGGGGCGTTGATTGCAGGATGTGGCCTTGTTGTTTTGTTTTGTCATTATGTGTGTTTTAAAAGAAAATAAAGAAACATTTGATCACAAAAACAAAAAAAAGACCGTCCTGTCGAAAGACACACAATACTAACAGAGACTTTCCACCTACACACACATCCCTTTCAGACAAAAAACATACACCAACCCCACCCTCCAAACACACACCAATGAACTCACTTTAGACTAGCATAGGTGAGGTCCAGGTCTCCTCCTGCGGTTGGCACCATCAGGGCAGTGCCTATCTTCATCCCAGCCTTATGGTTGACAAACCACTCAGCATTGGTGGCAAAGCCAACCATGAACCACTTACCAGCCATCTGAGAGATTAAGGAGGGAGTTTGAGGGGGGGATTGAAAAATATGTTGATAATGAGATTGATAATGACCCCAGCCCCAGTTCACTTCTCTACAATCTGTACAGTTCACTAGACAATCTCTGTAAGTTAGATAATACTCAGCAAACACACACATACTGTATGTACGCACGCACACACACTCACACACACACTGACACACAGACAGACACACACACACACACACACACACACACACTCACTCAGGAACCATGTGTTGAAACAAAGCCCATCTCTAATCTGCAGAAAGAAAACCTGCTCCTGTCAACATGCTGGAGCCATGGAGTTAACACTAGAACAGCCGTGCCTTTTTACCTACTAAAAGAGCCGCCTCAGAGGTCAAACCCCCTCTTTAAAATGCTAACCTGCTATTTACACACAACGACCACTAGTTGTAAATTAGCCTGCTTCCTACACAGAAAAACAGCAAAATCGCTTTTTACTAGCTTATCCTGATGTGATTATGAAAATGTAAGGATACTGGGTGGTAGAACGCACATATCTAGGAAAAGTCATGAAACTCTTTCTCTCTCTCTTTCTGCCTCTCTCTCTCTCTCTCACTCTCTCTCTCTCTCTCTCGCTCTCTCTCACCTTCTCCAGGTTAAAGTCTTTCTGTGGCGTGACCTCGGCGCAGGCGACCAGTGCACACAGAAGAGTTCCCAGCATGCTCAGTAGTGTGGTCCTCATGGCTCCGTGTGTGTTTGTGTGTCTGAGTGTGTGTGTGTGTGTGTGTGTGTGTGTGTGTATGTGTGTGTCCGCAAAACGGGGCTCCTTATATCCTCAAGTGTCCCGCCCTCTCCTCACCCCACACACACACACACACACACACACACACACACACACACACACACATACCCACAAACTCCAGAGGCTCCAGCAGTCCTTCCCTCCCACCTCTCATCTCTGACAGGCTTCCAAATCACTGCTGTTACACAACTCTTACATGATTGTGTGTGTGGGGTGGGGGGTGGGGGCAGCTGTGATTGCTGATATGAACAAACTTGTCTCACCCCTCTGTCTCGTCCTATATTATATGTTAGAATTAACACACACACCCACACACACACACACACACACACACCCACACCCACACACACACACACACACACACACACACACACACACGCACACACACGCAGGTGTATCAGAATGTTTGTAGTTTGATGACTCATCATCTCAGTGGTTCTATAACACTGTTCTACACCGCCCCCAGAGGATGTAACAGTGGTGCAGGCCAGCACATGGGTTCACAGAGGACCCCAGGTTGGGGTGTGGGGGTGGACAGCTCTTGAGCTGAGTAATGCGACGGCTGCATGACAACCCTGACTCTTTGTTCTGAAGAAGGCAAGTAGAGACTTGGAAGCAGAGCATGGAATGGGTTACATATCTTGGGTTTTGCAGAACCCTGTTTTGCAACTACACCCTTTGACCTCCTTATGGCTACATCTGGGACTCATTAGTGTACACACAGACACACACACACACACACACACACACACACACACACACACACACACACACACACACTCACACACAATCATGCAGTACCTGACATACACTACCATCACTAACCAGAACTTATTTTTGAATAATGATTAAATCATTTAGCATATTGTTTTATCTTATTTATTTGATGGCACTTGATAAAAGTATTCCTCATCTCATATGAAAGGCTTTTATTACACATTTTTCACTAGTAAATGCAGCATTTAATTACATTTTTATTTTCAACTGCAAACACTGCACTACACATATTTTAGTGTAACATTTGTAAGTTAATCAATTTGCATTCGAGATATATATGAGCATCTCCAAGTGGAAAATGCGATGAGAGTGTTTTCAAGTGGAGAATCTTCTTAAATGTTTTAAACATCAATGTTTTTCCTCTCTCCTCTGAGGAAACAATAACACTCAAGCATACATTGAAAGCATTTTCTGAGTCAGAAACGCTGTAGTGCGCAGTCAAATTGCAGATACAGGGAGGAAGACCATTCTCTTCTTCTCGAGACGTGTTGGAGCGTTGCTGTATCCTCCTCGTCATTTGCGCACGGAGAACTTCACTTAACAACTCGGGACGCAATCTATGATGGAGAGCGGGAAAAAAACAGGTTACATGAGAGAAATGAATACGTCTTTCTTTGAATAGCTAAAAAGTCAGTACAACCAATCCATACATTTATGCAATGCTATTTGTTGGGGCAAACTAGGCCACTTGTTGAAGTAAGAAGTGTATCTAATCGATCGTTATGCAGTTTCAATCACACATGCCCGGCTCGAAGAAGTAAACGTGATGTTTTTGTTGAATGTGAAAGGGTTGGGGATTGGTCCTCCTGCATGATGCTAAATTCTGTCTATCAACCAATCTGCGTCTCTCTCTCTGGGCTGCACGAGCCCTGGAGCACACATTCTTTAACAACAGCCGTGCCCTTTTTACCCACTAAAAGAGCCGCCTCGGGGGTCAAATGTGCCCTTCTTTACAATGCTCAAGCTGCTAGTTACACACAACGACCACTAGTTGCCCGCTTGTAAATTAGCCTGCTTCCTACACAGAAAAACTGCAAAATAGCTTTATACTAGCTTAACCTGATGTGATTTTGAAAATGTAAGGATACTGGGTGGTAGAACGCACATATCTAGGAAAAGTCATGAAAGGAGGGTCCTGAAATTTGATTGAGTGCAAAAATATAACATTTTCTTTACTCACCCTAACCCTCCTTGCTCACCCTAACCCTCCTGGATGTTCTAGTGTTAAACAGCTTTTTAGCCTTCTTGAGACCGTAAACCATAGTGAGAGGAGGGTTCTGTCTGACCATTACCTAACCGTCCTACTATTCAAGAAAGCGTATTATTTCGCCAATATTCAATTATTATATACATTATTGAAGTTTGAAGTCGTATAGATACTCACTTAAAACATGGTCCTTGTCCACAGACTCGCAGTGACCTTGAATGATTGCGTTTTTTAAAAAGAAAAGTGACAGTAAAGAGGATGAACATGAAGACAAGTTGTCTTCCATCAGGTATGACTTTTCTTCTACAATGTGTAGCTTATGGCAATATTGCTCAACAACATATCAACAAAATGCAATATTTGAGTGCTCCACTGAAACCTCTGGGTTGAGGTAGAGTGGCTATCAAAGGTGGAACCTACTGTAGTTAGGGTACGAGAACACGTAGGCTAGGTCAAGACCCTTTTTCTTAGCCAGCTCATCAAACTTATCAAAGATGTCGTTTGCGAGGGTGTCCTTCGATCGGCCTGCGGACAACACGAAACAACATGAATAGATTGGGAACACAACACAACACAAAACAACATGAATAGATTGGGAATGAGAGAGAGAGAGAGACAGAGAGAGAGAGAGAGAGAGAGAGAGAGAGAGACAGAAAGACAGAGAAAGAGAGAGAGAGAGAATGAGAGAATGAGAGACCACTGTGCATTGGTGAATACTACACACAACTCAACTCAAGAGTACGAGTATTTGAATGACCCACCATAGAGTTTGTAGGTGTGCTTCCCTTGTTTCTGGTAGGAGAAGATAGCATAGGAGTAGTAGTCGGTCTCTACCACCACTATGTTAGTGTGCAGTGACGGTGTTCTGCCTGAAAGTATAAAAATGTGCAGGCTTCATACAATGCCTGCTATTACACGTTGATTGTATATATGGAAATACACTACATAGCCAAAAGTATGTGGACCACAATTATCATCTGGGGCTGTTGTTGTCATGGTTTGGGCTAGGCCCCTTAGTTCCAGTGAAGGGAAATCTTAATGCCACAGCATACAATGAGATTCTACAGAATTGTATGCTTCCGACTTTGTGGCAACAGTTTGGGGAAGGCCCTTTCCAGTTTCAGCATGACAATATGCCCCCATGCACAAAGTGAGGTCCATAATGACATGGTTTGCCAAGTCTGGTGTGGAAGAACTTGACTTGCCTGTACAGAGCCCTGACCTCAACCCCATCAAACACCTTTGGGATGAATTGGAACGCCGACTGCGAGCCAGGCCTTCTCACTCAACATCAGTGCCCGACCTCAGTAAGGCTCTTGTGACTGAAGGGGATCAAATCCCCTGTTCCAAAATCTAGTGGAAAGTGTTCCCAGAAGACTGGAGACTGTTGTTATAGCATCAAAGGGGTGACCAACTCCATATTAATGCCCATGGTTTTGGAATGAGATGTTCAACAATGGGTGTGATGTTCGGGTGTCCACATACTTTTGGCCATGTAGTGTACTGTATATATACTGTGCCCAGCATAAGTAATGGGACAGGGAAGCATTCTCTCTTCTTTTGACTCTAAACATTTGGATTTTAAATAAACCTGCCAAAATCAACAGTTTGGAATGTAGAGAAGAGAAGCTTCACTGTCCCGTTACTTACATCGGGCTCCGTATATACGAATGTTAAGAAAACTTTCATTTCCAACCCATTTTCAAACAATGTAGCAACGTTGGATGATGACCACAATGACAACCATGAACCAACATCACGATCACATCACATCACATGCCCGATCACGTCTCTTCACAACACTGGCTCCCCGCTGGTGGAATGAGCTCCCCACGGCTGTCAGAACGGCAGAGTCACTACCCATCTGCCGTCGTAGACTGAAGACCCATCTCTTCAGGTTACATCTTAACTGCTCCTCCTGAGACATCTTCTGACCCTCACCACTACGTCTCCTAAAGACACCCGCTCTCCCCTCTACTGTGTCCCTAAGAACTTCTACTGCCCCCCTTGTACTGTTTCTCAGTTTCTCCAGTAATATAAAAAATAAAAAAAAGTAGAATTTTTTTTAGTAGAAGGCGATAATAGGGAGAAGGTTTTTCCTTCTATAAGTGGAAAAGGGCCCGAGCTAGAGTACTCTTCCTGCAACGAATAGTGGACTGCTGATTCACATGCTTAGTATTCAAATGTATTGATTGTAAGTCGCTTTGGAATAAGGCGTCTGCTAAATGCCAAAAATGTAAATGTAAACATGGTATGATGGTGTTACCAGATTCTACTGTGCAACGTTTGGTTTTAACAGTTCTTTTCCTTCATCTCTCTATGGTCTACTCTACGGTCAAGACATGAACACAACATCCTTTTACATCTGTCCATACAATGTTTGGATGTAGTCATTCCTGCACCATACCATTTGCCTGGGTTGAAGTCCAGTCTGGTTGCATATCTGCTCTGGGATTCACAGTAGTTTTGTTCACATTGACCATATCATCTGATATCTGTAGAATGTTTAGGCTGGGCAATATGTTTGGACTTTGGAGTTGATTGATGCATGTGTCTCGCCAGTCAGCAGATTTAAACAATGGGTACTCTGAAAGGTACCTCTCCTGCTCCATTGAAACAGTAGGGCTCTAGTCTAGTAAGAATGGTGATTGTTATAAGTACAGATTGCAAGGGTGTTTGAATTAGCAAGCCAAACATTGAATAAGGGGCCAGATTGGTCTGGAGCTGTAGGGGAATGCTTGGGAGGTCATTTTAAAGGAGACAATATAGAGCCATGATAGACAGAGGGCCAGAGGAGAGGGGTGGGGAGGAGGGTCTATGAGGTGTTCATAGAGCTTCTATGTGAGTTGATAAAATAGAACCTTTTCTGATTTCCATCTGACTCAGGAGGGTGATTTATCGGGTCATAAGTGTGTGTTTGTGTGTGTGTGTGTGTGTGTGTGTGTGTGTGTGTGCGTGTGTGCGTGTGCGTGCGTGCGTGCGTGCGTGCGTGCGTGCGTGTGTGTGTGTGTGTGCGCGCGCGTGTGCGTGTGTGTGTGTGTGTGTGTGTGTGTACATATGTGCACATGCATGTGTGTGCATGCATGCACGGGCATGCATGTGTGCATTGTGATGGGACATTTACCTTTGAGTAGAAGCTGTCCTGATGTGGGGGTGAGAGTGTACACTTGCAAAATCTCCCAACACTGGTGATTGCTGAGGAATGGGAAAGAAAAAAGAGAAAAAATGAAGGGAGGGTGAGAGAACAAAAAAAAAGAAGAGACAGAGAGCTTATCATTGCTGAGATCTATGATCTCGTCTACTGTATTATAAACTTGATGCCATACAACCTTATGACAATATTGTCTATCCTTGACCCCTGTATCTTTAATTATCATGCTCCCTCCTGTCTGTCTCACCTGACATGTCTGAATTACCATGTTCTGCTGAGGCAAGTAGATTTCTACCATTGCATAAGAACTCATTTGTGTGAGATCTCAGCTAACTGCAGTTGCGCAGTCAACTATTTAATCCACTTCAGCTAACATGAATTAGCTGACTATTAGATAACTCTCAAGTCCAAACAGGCCTTAGAAGCATATATCCACAGCCCTGGAGCATAGGTTTGAGCCAAACTGGAGAGACAAAGGTTAGAGTGACCGAATTTGGGAACATGTTGCGCTGAGATTCAGTAGAGCCAACTTTCTGTCTTACTGTAGTGAAAACAGACTTGACCTGACTGCTGTGTTCCCTCTCTTCCTGTTGTTGAGAGAAAGACTACAGAGGTTTACAGAGTCCATAGGTCAATTAGTGAAAAAGATGGAGAGAGTGGGAGAGGAAGAGAGAGAGACATTTTGTTGCCCTGGGTATCTCTGTGTCAGCTAGGTAAATGAATAGATGCATTTAATGGAGAGAGAGAGTGAGAGAAACAGAGGGAGAAAGGGAGAATTTGATTATTTATTTTTTTATCTAATTCAAAGAAAAAAGGTGAGAGAGAACAGGAGAAAAACTAAATGGTGAGAGAAATGAGAGAAAGAGTGAGAGAAAGGGAGAGAGAAAGAATATCCTGAATATTCTGCGCCCTCTGGTGGTACGTATGGGTACTGGCAGAGAGAGGGGGAGGGAGATAAGGGGAGAGATATAGGGAGTAAGAGACAGATGGAAAGAAAGACAGACAGAGGGGGAGAGAGAAAGACAGGGACAATGAGAGAGAGAGTGATGGAAAAAGAAACAGAGAGGGAGAGAGAGTTCAAGTTCAGTTTATTTGTCATTATTGACGACAACAATAGAATGTAATAAAGATAAAAAGCCAATGATTTTATTTTTTATTTTACCACAATTTACAACAAGTAAAACAATAATAATATACAGTAAATGAATGGAGCAGCAGGAATCTTACATTAGCAGCAACGTCAATGGTGAGTGTAAAGTGCAGAGTGCAATGACACTCACTGGCGGGTGTCACTGAACGGAAGGGGGGGGGGGTGAGTAAAAGTGATTTTGAAACCTGTTTATCTGGGACTGGACGCTCCAATACCATCTGCCAGATGGAAGAAAAGATAACGCACGGATATTACCACTAATCCATGGTTTTTGGGTGGGGAAAGTCTGTACCATAACAGTGGGAACAACGTCATCTATACATTCCTTGATGAAGCCAGTGACAGAGTTGGTGAAAGCATTGACGTTTGCTTCGTTAGCCTCTGTTTATTGGTCGGCAGGAGCAGTGTAGAGGCGTGGTCAGATTTGCCAAAAGCATTCCACTGTGTTGTGTAGAAATGGTCGAGAATGTTATCGCCACAACATGGGACAGGAAATGTGTTGATGGTACCTAGGTAGGAATCTACTCAGGTTAGCCTGATTTAAGTCCCCGGCCACAATAAAAGCAGCATCAAGATGCACCATTTCCTGTCCGTTAACTATTCTGTACAATTCTTTCAGTGCAATGATAGTGTCTCCTTGGAGAGGGGATATATACTGCAGTGATGATAATCAACAAGAATTCAGGAAAACAGAGGGTACACAAAGTCTCTGTGTCTGTGCACCAGTTGTTATTGATCCTGAAGCATACCCCGCCTCCCTTCCTCTTACCAGAATCCAAAGTCTGATCCTGTTGGTAAGACAAACAGACAGACAGAGACAGACAGACAGACAGAGAGGGAGAGACAGATAGAGAGGGAGAGAAGGTAGAGGCCAGGAGATGCTCCTACTTACAAGCGGGTGGTGGTACTGACAGATAGCGGTGCTTTGGCTGTGGTGGGCGGGGTGAGCGTCATGACGGTGGCCTCTCCGCTGTCGGCCTGCTTCAGCAGGTAGGGGCACTTAGAGGCAACGCTGATGAGGTACCAGGGCCCTGCCATCTACAACAACAACACAGTAGCATCAGTAGCCTTGAATGGTTCCTCCTCTCTCTTTGGGTGCATCTTAATAGTCGGGTCTCAAGTGATTCAGTCAGTCAGTCGGTCTGTTTGTCTGTCTGTCTGTCTGCTTGTCTGCCTGTCTGTCTATCTGTCTGTCTGCATGTCTGCCCATCTGTTTGCCTGCCTGTCTGTCTGTCTGCCTGTCTGTCTGCCTGTCTGTCTGTCTGTCTGTCTGCCTGTCTGTCTGCCTATCTGTCTGTCTATCTATCTATCTGTCTGTCTGCCTGCCTGCCTGTCTGCCTTCCTGCCTGTCTGTCTGTCTATCTATCTGTCTGTCTGTCTGTCTGTCTGTCTATCTATCTGTCTGTCTGCCTGCCTGCCTGTCTGCCTTCCTGCCTGTCTGTCTGTCTGTCTGCCTGCCTGTCTGCCTTCCTGCCTGTCTGTCTGTCTCTGTCTGTCTGTCTGCCTGCCTGCCTGCCTGTCTGTCTGTAGCCTGAGGACATCATCAGTGAATCATGTCAGATCAGTAATTCCATCAAGTAAGAGAGGAAGGATGGATGCACTGCCAGCATAGTGGAGCTAGGCCATGATGGCTGACATTAACTGTGGGATATCTGTTTGTTTGTGATGAGGTTGTGACGTCACAGTGAAGCCCAGACAGCAGAGGTAGTAGACCTATCTTTGTCACAGTTCAAAGGTCAGATCCTAGCACTGTGGCCTTTTTATACTTGTGTCTAGTGTTGGTGTATTGTCCCTCAAACTCTCTTCTTGGAGCGGGGATTTCAATGTTTAAGGAGTTATGATGATGATTGTTTGAGTGAGGCCCCCATTGATAATTGGCCTATTAGTAACACTATCTACTGGATATCGAGAGACCTTTAAAGTAGACACTGACAGGTAACTACTGGCAACTGCTCGATTGATTGATACCTGATTACGTACATTATCGATTAAGTGACAAATGTGATGAGCCATGAGTTGGACCAGAGGTTTATGAACCTAATCTTCTCACACAGAGACACATAGACACACAGACAGAGACAGACACACTCTCTCTTACACACACACACACCCACCTGCTGTATATCGATGTCCTGGGCTGGTAGCACATTGTCCTCGATGGGATTTTCCTTGGGCGGCTTTGGTTTCGCTGGAGATTTCGGCCGGCTTTTGGCTCTCCCCCCCTCGACAGACTCCCACAGACACACATACACCACCATCACCACGGTAACACACCGCCAAACCTCAGCCATCCCAGTGCTGTTCTAAAACACTCAGATATTATGATTAAGATTAATTTGTTTCCTTTTCTCTCTTTCCTTTTTTTTTCTTTCTTCACTCTCTCTTCGTTCCAGAACCTTGTGGACAAAAGGCCAGCTGTCTCTCTCCACTAAGAACCTGTGTCCGTCACTCAATCTCACTATACCCTTATGTTTTCTGCCTGTATTCAGACAAACTGTCCCTCCCCCTTTCTAAACAAAATGTGCCTCCTCTCTGATGACACACACACACACACACACACACACACACACACAGCGTTTATCAGTAACGTGACTTTACTGGCAGTGGGATGGATTTACTCGTCATTACGGTAACTGTAACTGAGGGATAGGGGGCGATGACGAGCATAGGCTTTTCGATACGAAAAGTATCGTTTTTAAAATACAAAGCAACACCAGACTCCCATAATATGGTAATAGATTAATGGCAATATTATTGCAAATAAATAGAGTACTACTTAGAAATGTGTACCATGCATGACCCATAAATAAATGTTAAAAATCAAGCATAAATCTAATTTACTATCCACACACACCTCTTGATTTGTCTTTGTAAATCATTATTTAATACATGCACAATTATGTGTGGATAAATGCTCTTACATGTGCAACAAATTTCACGATCTGTGAATAAAAAACAAAGCAGTGGCAAACATCTTTCCCAAGTTCTAAATAAAACCACGAGTTGTGTAGATATCCAACAATTTCAATACCTCGTTTATCATTAAAACTGTCGAATTTGCATTCGCAAATGAAATTACTGTGGATTTGTTTTCATTTGTTGACAGATTTTTGGCATTAACCTTCCGTGTGTTTATAGAGAAATTATCCACAATTTTAATCTCAGTTGTCTATCTCCATTCAACTATACAAACTTGGCGGAAGCTGGAGGCTGGACAGGCTTCTGCAAAACATCCTTTCGCGTTTACAGCTGTGTTAATAACAGGTACACAATAAAGACAATAAGACTTCCGGTTTCGTTTTCGCGAATTCAAAATAAAAGCGCGAGGTAATAGATCACTGTAAACTGATGGGATCACAATACTTAATCATAATTTTCAGAAATTAAGAAAATATTAGGTAATAGATAGTATGTACAATTTCCCAAAAAAAGTATTTGCTTCATTATGATGTACATATTTCGTGCAAAATAGTATTCCAAGGCTAAACATTTTAATACCAATCTACTCAACAACAATTCTAGTATAAATCAATATACAGTAACAATAATTTTTAGTGTTGGAAAAGTATTTGTGTACAGTAGGCCTACATGTGTCCCCTATGCAGTGCAAAGTCTTTCATCAGGGGTAATTAGGATATTAAATGAATTACAAACCCTTAAAAACACAAATAATACATTGAGAGGATTACATTTTTATTTCCAGATATAGTTGCATATCATTTGTGGTTCCTTTATCTGTATGTAGTATTTCTAAATGCTTAAACAAGTTTAATGTTGGCGCTTTTATTTTGGAAAAAGTTCTCATTTACATGTACCCGAGCTAAATCGGCGGAGTTCCAGGGAACAGCTCGGTTTACCACCTGGTTTATGTACATAGATATCATACATACCGGTATATAAGTTCCCATTGCTAGCTCTACAATATTGCTAGGAAAGTAAGTAGCGTGTCAGTTGAAATGACGATCATTGACAAATGTTTGACTTAGCAAAGTTTTATTCAGTACAATACAGTCCACACACACACACACACACACACTGAACTTTTCATAAGTAACAGCTTAACAGGTGAACTGAACACAGGAACATGTCGAAACTTAACTAACTAACTGCAACTTCTGATACAGGTGCGTCGCTCGCATTCATTTAACCACAACAACGGACACAAAAGACAGGGTTGAGCAAAGGTATGGTTGGAGATAGCCATCTGAGATTCATTTGTGAATCATTTCTCCATGAACACACGGTGTTAGTGCCAACATTCTATAAACAAATGAAAATAATAATCCACAGACGTAATTTGATCCGCAAATGCAGATTCGGCTGTTCTAATGCTAAAGTCTTGTGTTGAAATGATTGGATAGCTACACAAAGCATGCTTTTATGTATAACTTTGGATTGGTGTTTTTCACAGATTTTGTTTTTATTCACACATCGTAACAATTGTTTGCAAATGTAAGAGCCTTTATTCACAAATCATTAGCCATATTTACAAATATTTTTATTTATTTATTAAAATAATGGTTTACAAATACAAATCAAGAGGTGTTTGTGTGTGGATAGTAAATTATATTTGTGCTTTGTATGTGCTCCACTTCAACAGGAGAGAGATGGTTCAACCCCAGTATACAACAGAGACATATATAGCACCCACTCTTTTTGAGTGCTCACTCCCCAACCCTGGTTCTGAGAAACAGCTGATCTTTGAGCAAGAGTCAGGTTCCCGGTTGGTTCTAGAGTGAATCAAGCGCTGAAGTCAGAGTTTGACGTTGATGAACTCTTGTGGGTCGTACTGTATCAGTGACTTTGCCGTTAACACCATAGAATAAGTACTGACCAGAACCACAGTTACAGACCTACAGACAGGAATATACAAATATTCATATACAACGCCCACACACTCACCCACCCACCCAACCACCCCCACACACACACACACACTCTATGTTTGGTTCTGGGTGTTTGGGAAGCAGTTCTACTGGTCCATGGGTTTGTTTCAGGATTTGAGTCAAGACGGTGCTAGGCAGTTCAGGGAGGTTCTATTCGTAATCGGGCTTGGGTTCACTGGGTTCTCTGCCTTTGAAGTTCAGACTCACACTGTTGATGCAGAACCGCTGGCCTGTGGGGTCCGGCCCGTCCTCAAACACATGTCCCAGATGGGCGTCACACTGCATGGTGCACACACACACCCCCACACACCCCCACACACCCCCACACACACACACACACACACACACACACACACACACACACACACACACACACACACACACACACACAATTACACACAGAACCTCCTACAAACACTGAGAGCCTGAACCATTAAGCGTTTGAACCATGATGCAAATTACAGTAAAAAAAAGAATCTACATGGAAATCAGAACAAAAAGGTACAAATAAAACACAATTAACACAGTTTCATGTTCAGTTCAGTTTTTGGTGTTATATCTCATATGGAAGAAAACTGGAGCAAAACTATGAATGAACCAGGCCCTGAATGTAGTAGTCTATCATCCATTTAGAATGGTGTCTGTCTTTATTGTTCTTTCTGGGCTCATTGGCTCCATCTTGGGTGTTGTAAAGTGATCCTGTGATTGACCACTCACGTGTTTGCAGAGGATCTCTGTCGTGGCACTGCCCATGCTGTTGTCCGGGCGACGGATGATGGAGGTGTGGCTCTCGTCCCGCTCCCATGTTCCGTGAGCGTTTTTGAATGCCGGCCAGCCCGTCCCTGAGTCATACTTAGCTTCCGAGCTACAAGAAGAGTGAGAGAGTGAGAAAAGAGTAAGAGAGATTGAGAGCGATTAGAGCGAGTAAGAGGGAGAAAGAGTAAGAGACAGAGGGGGGGGGATGAGCTGGGATGAGAGGAAGGATCAAGTGTGAGGATGTTACCTGAAGAGTGGAGAGTCGCAGCATACACAGTGGTACATCCCCAGCTCACTATGAGTCAGGTAGATCCCACTGAAGGGCTGAGAACACACATACACACACACACACACACATCCACGCACACACACACACAGACATGCACACACACACACACACACACACACACACACACACGGTTACATACAACAGACAGAGCTGGGAGATTGAAAATGTCACTTGTGCACTTTCCTGAGAAAAATAGCAGGTTTTTCAAATTACTTTTAGGGCCTTCTTGACATGACTTTTTCTCCTTATGTTTTGTGTCTGTGTCGGAATGTGGTGAACAGAATGCCATGTTCATCTGCTGATTAGCTAAATTGATTATTTGTATGGAAATGAGTCTTAAAGCCAGTACTCCTGTCGTATCTGGCACACTAAAGAGGATCTGAATGTACACTTTGTTATTGCCTGTTGTTGAAAGACAACACTAAAATAAGGGACAAAGTCCATCCTAACCTATGGACCCCATTTGGAGATGTTTATGACGTTTGAATGTATGTGTGTGTGTGTGTGTGTGTGTGTGTGTGTGTGTGTGTGTGTGTGTGTGTGTGTGTGTGTGTGTGTGTGTGTTTGACTTACCACCTCTGTCCCCTTCTCCCTGGTGACTACATACTGTTCTGGGGTCAGTTTCGTCTGCCAATCAGTGGTCTCATCATAACGAGTCAGTGACCACAAGCCTGACAGACACACACGCAAAGAACTATTAATCATCAATTAATTGCTATTTTGTGCATATTAAATGCATTCTTTCCATTATTATGTGCATTTAATTATTTTTCCTCTATATTATGTATTTTTAGCAAAAATTATTTCTGCTCTTTGAACAAATCTTTCCCTCAGGGAAATGATGACAGATGGCTCTTTGGCAATTTACACCGTTTCGTCTAAAATGATGTCCTCTGCTATTACATAATCAGAAAAATAAAGCCGATCCCTATTTATTTCAAAAAAATATTTCTAAATAATATCATTCAAAAATATATTTCCAAATGTATTCCTACACAAACGTATTTCTTAGCAGATAGAAGACCGTAGTCTACTCAAATCAGATCAACAGCCAGAGCAGAAGCGCATTTTTTGTACCTGGATTCGTGGAGACAGGACGTATGAAGGCTGGAACTCTCTTGGGCAATAAGACGGATTTTGCAGCTGCTCTCTGAGAAATGACGAGCGAAAGTCGGGAGATGAAACGAGACATGTTTAGTTTTGTTCTGCGATGTTCTGCGACGCTGTCTAAATCAAGCAGTGTAACCAGCGGATGTCAGCGGTAGTCTGAGCTGATCTGGGTTGATTGAGGACTTTCAACGCCTCAGCGAGTTTGCGCCGGTCCCTGTCGGCTTGTCTCCCAACCTGTCGGCGAGTATGGCACACTGAAAACCCGGAAAACCCGGTCAAAAAGCAAGATGATAAATGATATAGGTCAAAGTTTATAAGACAGATAACACCGAAGGCAGGGCCTCTCCCTCCTTCTGTAGAGCGTGTTTGTGAGAACAAAATGCTTTTAATTACAGTAAAAAGCCTACCGTACATGATGATGAAAAATGCTGTAAACTGATCAGATGATATTTTTGACAGAAGAACAAAAAGTACTAGCCTGTGTAAGTGACAGTAATTTTAGGTCTAGAATCCTTTCCAAGGAGATAGAGAGAATTCAATATGGGCAAATATGCCAGAGGGGACTATTTACCTAATCTAAAAGCTTGTATACAACCCAATTAATGATCAGAAGCAAAATTATATTTTTGTCAGGTCTGTACACATTAGGAATGCAAACAGAAGATAAGCCCTGGGCATAACCAGACCCCGCTGGTAGTGAGTGACTGCACTATGGTTCAACGAGGACACTATCTGGCATGACCTTGCACAGTTACAACATAAACCCAGTGGAATAGTGCCAAAGTTTAACTTGCAACACCAAACACACTCCCAGGAGTGTCTTGTTGGTAACTATGTACTATGCACTTTTGCATGTTTGTTACATCTCTTAGTCAGATACAACGAGCAATTTAACAACACAATATCATGTACACATAACGTATTATTTAACACTTTAATGGTTACAGTCTTTAAGCAAAAACTTGTGAAATAGAAAATAGTGTTTATTTCAGATATTGTAGTGTAAGATATTATACACATTTCCAGTGAAGTAGCCGCCATCTTGTTGTGACATTTTTGTTTATCCCGCCCCCTTCGTCACCCAACGTTGATGACGCTGATGGTTCCGGTTACACTGGTATGAACGCAGGCTGGTTCACCAGACAGCACCAAGATTCTGAGGTTCCATAACGGGAACGGTTCCTTGGTGGTGTGAAAGCCCTATCAGAGGCAGAAACGATACCGCCTCTGACCACACCGCTGTTCGTCTTAAAATCTCAGTGCTCTGTGCATTATTCTCTCATATTGGGCCAGATTCGAACCCATGCCGACATGGGCTTATGTGCTAGCCATGCTGCTAGACCAGTGGACCACCCCAGGCCACATTTCATCCAACATGTCTGATCACGCCCCAGAACTAAGTGGTTTCTTTGGTTGTCATTAGCTGTGTTTGAGGCCAGTCAGCCTGTGACATGTGACGTGTGTCTGTGGTTGGCTGTCAGGCTGGTGAGTGAGGCGATGGGGGGCGTGGTGGAGATCGACTGGCAGCATGAGTTCCCTTGGGAACCTTCACATCAGCGAGCTCAAGTTTGAGTTGCAGTCCAACATCGTCCCCATAGACAGGATATGCAAGGGAACCTACTACCACAGAGCTCTGCTTTATAAGGTAACTGTTGCATCATTCTCTCTCTCTCTCTTTTCTCTATACTTCTCTGTCTCTCTCTCTCCTCTCTCCTTTTCTCACTGTTCCTCTCTCCACCTCTCTCTTTCCACCCTGTTTCTCTCTCCACCTCTCTCTTGTCACCCTCCCGTCTCTCCCTCTAACTCTTGACCTCCACCTCCACCCCCCCCCCCCCCCCCCCAGGTGTTGACTGACCTCCACCTCTCTCTCTATCTCTAACTCCTGACCTCCACCTCCACCTACCTCCACTATACAATAACACATTTAGACACTACCAGACATTTAGACACTATACCATACCAGACATTTAGACACTGTACAATACTAGTAATTCCATGCAATGAAAACAGTTATAGTTTGGAATTAACGCACACTACAGTGTCCTTGTAAGATGTAGAAAAAGTCTCAGGTTCTTTGGCGTGTGCAGGACTCTGCTGAACATGTTCTACCATTCAGTGGTGGCCAGCGCAGTGCTGTCCGGAGTGGTATGCTGGGGGGGGCAGCATCAAGGAAGGTGACATCAAGAGGCTGAACAAGCTTAAAAGCTGGTTCTTTCCATCATTGAAACTCCTGGCCATCATGGAAAATCCCTCCCTTCCCCTACATGACACTGTAGCAGAGCAGAGAACCTCCTTTAGCAACAGACTACTACAACCACGCTGCACTAAGGAGAGCTATAGGAGATATTTTTTGGTCTTACGCAATAAGACTGTACAACTCCTCCTCTGGCTGGCTCGATCGGGCTGATCAGAGTCAGGCGTATAATTCTTACTGTATATAATGTTTCAGATGTCTATTTTATTATTGTCACTTTATTTTGTTGTTTGTGATGTGAGCTGTTGTAACGCTTTAATTTCCCTTCGGGGGATCAATAAAGTATATCAATAAAGTGCGATATCAATAAAGCTTTACTATCTATCTATCTATCTATCTATCTAGACACACACACACCTACACACACACACCTACACACACCTAGTGTAAAAGTCCCTAGGAAAGGACAGAGTACGCAATGTATGCAATTACTTCTCCACATGAAGTAAGTCTAAATGTGGATCATAAATGGGCAGTGCATTGAAATAGGCCTTCACACTTCAAGTGGAAGGACAACTTGGACAACTTGTTTTGTCTGCTAGGAGTCGGGGAGGGGGCGGGGGTCTGTTATTTGTCTTTCTGGTGGCTCTGAGTGATTATTCCAGGGAGGCCCCATTGCCTCTGTCCCTGGCTAGGCCTTTGCAGCCAGGGGAAGGCTGTTTGACATGCAGCCACAGTAGCACCTCTATTCCCTTCCCCATACACTAACACCAGCAGGGTGCCAACGACATGACCAACATCTCTCTATACTAGGGAGAAGTGCCAACTTGTAGGAACAAAAAAACACAGTCCGGGTTAGAGTGAAGACACCTCTCAAACCCTTGTCAGAGCAGATGGAAGCCCTTGGAAACCCCACCATGACACAACTATGGCAAGCAAGCACTGGTAGTGGGATGGAAGCCGGGGCTAGCATTATGCTCTTGTGTCCGGATGAATGAGAGCTGCCAGGAGCTAAAGTACATTAGACAGACGTATACAACTCTGAGCACAGACTTCCTCCAGGACTGTTATATAACAGAGGGGTTTTGATATTCCTGGGGTGGTGTGTGTGTGTGTGTGTGTGTGTGTGTGTGTGTGTGTGTGTGTGTGTGTGTGTTGTTTTGGGGCAATGGGGTGGAATCGAGCCGTGAATTACTCTCTTTAAGTAAATGAGTAAATTCATGGAAATGCTAAAAGCTGGATGTAGTGGAGGTGAAGAAAAGTATTGTGTGTGTGTGTGTGTGTGTGCGTGTGCGTGTGCGTGTGCGTGTGCGTGTGTGTGTGTGCCGAGACGGTGGGGTGGTTCTTTCATACAAAGATTCTCTTTTTTCTCAGTCTGTCAGTGACTGAGAGGGATCACTTTGACAGTTAGGGGCACATTAACGGGGAGGGGAGGGGAGGATGGGAGAGGAGAGGAGGGAATGGGAGAGGATGGGAAAGGAGGGAATGGGAGAGGATGGGAGAGGAGGGGATGGGATGGGAGAGGAGAGGAGGGGATGGGAGAGGAGAGGAGAGGATGGGAGAGGAGAGGTGGGGATGGGAGAGGAGAGGAGAGGATGAGAGAGGAGGGGATGGGAGAGGAGAGGAGAGGATGGGAGAGGATGGGAGGGGATGGGAGAGGAGAGGAGGGGAGGGGATGGGAGAGGAGAGGATGGGAGAGGAGAGGATGGGAGGGGATGGGAGAGGAGAGGATGGGAGAGGAGGGGAGGGGATGGGAGAGGAGAGGATGGGAGAGGAGGGGATGGGAGAGGAGAGGAGAGGATGGGAGAGGAGAGGATGGGAGAGGAGAGGATGTGAGAGGAGGGGAGGGGATGGGAGAGGAGGGGATGGGAGAGGAGAGGATGGGAGAGGAGAGGAGAGGAGAGGAGAGGATGGGAGAGGAGAGGAGGGGAGGGGATGGGAGAGGAGGGGATGGGAGAGGAGAGGATCTGAGAGGATGGGAGAGGAGAGGATGGTTATCTTCATAATTGAAGGCTCTGTGTGATGCTGTACTTACGTGTCGGGGGGGTTGGCCTTAATAGCTAAGATGGGTCGACGCTGGTTCACGCTGAGTCAAAACCCTCTGGTCTGGACAGGCCTGAGATAGAAATGGGGGGGGGGGGGTGAGAAAGAGAGAGAGAGGAAGAGGGGCGGAGAGAGGGAGAGAGGACGGTGGGGGGAGAGGGGGGGAAATGGAGGGGGAGAGAGAGAGAGAGAGAGAGAGAGAGAGAGAGAGAGAGAGAGAGAGAGAGAGAGAGAGAGAGAGAGAGAAAGTGATAAGGGAAGTAGTGTAAGCGCTGAATGATTTTATAAAAAAAAAGATTTACAAAATAAATGTACATACAGTACAGTATACACACAAATGCACATCTCTCTCTCTCTCCCACCCGTCCAGGGTCGTAGAATCTGTCAGTGATGTGGTCAGTAGAGGCCAGTTTGCCGGTCAGGTTGTATTTGAGTGACAGGTTGAAGTCCAGTAGTTTCTGTAGTGCTCTCTCATAGAGCTTTCACACCAGCAAAGAACCGTTCTGGTTCGCGTTCGCGAACCAAGTCTGGAACCGGCCGGCGCGTTCAGACCGAAACTCAATTGGTTCGGAGACTGAAAAGTTGGTTCGCAGCGGGAACCAGAAAATAGTGGTTCTAAAGCGGGAACCAGCAAGAAGGAATGAGACAAAATGTAATCTAATCTAAATCTAATCATTAGTGATCAAAACAATTATCAAAAGTTTCCTAATTCTCTCTATCTTCCTCACATGCTCAGCAAACGCACACACACGCGCACGCAAATTTCGTAAACCATTTCTATTCCAGTAATGGAGCAGCTAGTTAGTAAGAGAACGTGTGTAGAAAGTGTCTTTTATTTTGTTTCATTGAAAATAGTGTTTATTTTAGATACTGTAGTGGAAGATATTATCCTCATTTCCAGTGAAGTAGCTGCCATCTAGTTGTGACATTTTTGTTTATCCTGCCCCTTCATCACATCGTTGATGACGCGGATGGTTCTGGTTACACTGGTATGAACGTGGGCTGGTTCGCCAGACAGCACCAAGGTTCGGAGGTTCCCAAACGCGAATGTGAACCGGAACGGTTCTTTGCCGGCGTGAAAGCCCTATAGGTGGTGGGCCGAACGCGTTTTTTGTGAAGTTTATCGATTTCCATCTATAGAGTACACAATGTTTAACATATGATATTAAGTAATTCTACTAAGTCTAATACAATTTGTTGTCATCTCTAGTTATGTCGGAGATTTTCACAAACTTGTTTTTTAATCGTCTGTCTGCTCAGGGACATCGCTGGTCGCTCTAGTTGATAAACCAATCAGAATTCGAGTACGGCTTCATTAGGACCACGAAATGTAAACACTGGCTGTTAACCCTAGCAACTGACTGGATGTTAACCCTAGCAACCGCGGGGAAATAACGAGATGTGATGAATTATGGAGTGTTGTATGCATTTAACAAACCGAACGGACAATATTATAGCATTTTCAGATGCAAGTTGGACCAAATGTGTACATTGTTCTCTACAGTGGGTGAATCTTCACACTGCAGAAAGCCAAATTGCAGAAAGGGCTGTAAAAAATATATAACCTAGTAGTAGACAGTTACATTCCAGATGTGGCAGCTAATGAATGAATGAATGAATGGTCTTTATTGTCATTAATATAGTACAGGTACCATACAACGAAATTTAGGAGGGGGGGCTCACCTGGTGCTAGGAAAAAAAATACTAAAAACAAGAAGGGAAAAGAGCTGGTTTACATAAATAAAGGCTATATACACTATCCACTATACTATACTATACAAATAAAACACTGTGCTGTACTCTATGCTATGCTATAAATATCCTAACATTTCCTATCTTTGAACCTTATGTACCCGAGGGTTGTCATATTGCACATAGTATTATTGCACATTCATTTAAAGTGTCGCAGTTTGCAGGTTTGAAATGTTCACAGTTGTGTTTCAGTATTGCACTTGATTACAATCTAGTAGCTGCCATCAAATTGTCTAGATTGTCCAGGGCCTAGAACCTAGGTCTTTTGCTGTGTCCCAGAGAGGGGAGGGGGGCGCCGATGATCTTCTGGCCCGATCTCACGACTCTCTGTAGCGCTTTCCTCTCTGCGGCTTTGCAGCTGGAGAACCACTATAACCACAATATTGGCTACCATAGACAATGCTATATGCAGTATGCCAACATACGAAACATTGAAAGAGCCCGCAAGAGAAGGGAAAAATCAGTACAGGAGGCTGCAGGTGTGTTTTATAGCAATATAAGTTATTTATAAGAACAATATGATATAAACAAGCTAAGATTAATATGACATGATATGACATGAACATTATTAACAATATGATATAAACAAGCTAAGATATGACATGAACATTATTAATAATATGATATAAACAAGCTAAGATATGACATGAACAAGATATGAACAAGGCATCAATGGGTCAGGGTCAGCCCTGTCAGGTCAGGTCCAGAAGATGTGCAGTGCAGTCCAGGGCTGAGCACCTGGGGTTACCTGGGGAAACAGATTAGGAGAGTTGTAAATAAACTAGGCTATAACTTTGGAAGCATTACTATTACAATGCATAGAGTATCATATGTCTCTCTCTCTCTCCCTTCCCTCCCCCCCCCCTCCCTTACAATGTAGTAGAAGCAGAAGGTCAAACTGAAAATGATACACCACCAAAGCCTAGACTTCTCCGCTCAAAGACTACCACTACGTTCAGCCTAAATAAAAAAACACATCTTCTTCCCGCCCAGTGCATAATATGCAGACGGGACAAATATTTCAGTTTTAGAGCTTGTATACTGCTCCTGCAAAAAAACAAAATGTGTGAAAGGGAGATGCACATGCAAATCTAACAACCTACCATGTACAGACATGTGTCTGTGTTTGCACTGCGAAAACACACTAGTGTTATAAATGTTCTCTAAACACTTGAATCTTTGTCTAGTCTCGTCAATTATAGGCAAGGCAAGTGAAGATACATTTAGTCTTGGGTTTTGTCTTACCAGCTCACCTCGTAAAAGTGAGACGATTGACAATATCAAAAACATGCTTGCACACACATATACTGTAACGTACTCACACACAAGTTAATGTTACTGGTCCCAATTTGGCACAATTATTACTGAAATGATTGAGAATAGACATAGTTGACATTGGTAACTTAGCTATTGTACCCTTTAAAGTTAGATAACTAGCTTGTTAATTCATTAGCTTCACAATCGCGGGTGACGTTTGGTTGGATTTTTCACTAAAATAGCATATTAGAACATGTTTGTATTGACACAACATGGCATGGACTTGTTCATTAATATGTGATATGAATTAGTATGACGTGCAAATCTTACCTGAAACATTACTTGACAGTAAAGTTATCCGAAACAACTCAGTCTTCTCGTCTTTCCAGATAATACGTTGTTTACTTCCTAGTTCCGTATTTTGAAGGAATATCATTGGCAGACGTCAAGTCAGGTGACGCTTTAACGGATTTTGATTGGTTAGCGGCATAGTAGCCCCAATCATTCTCCTTATTAACTTATGGATCGTAAGTTTACTTTTCATAAAACGTTGATCGACCAACGTCTACCAACTGACGGAAACATGTTCCCAAAAAAAACGATTTAGCTTATATGAAAAAATCAACTAGTCTGTAGTTGTAGATCGATCATTTCACAAACGAAAGCAGATAGACAGCTTCGGCCCACCGCCTACTATCACTGAACCTGCTCCTGCGGTTCAATGACGAGTTTATCTCCTGCATCAGCTCCAAAGCCCTGACACAGGCACACACACACACACACACACACACACACACACACACACACACACACACACACACACACAGTTTCAAACTCATACACGTGAAGCTCTGCTGCCTTCTAGTGGCTTCTTTGTGTGCAAATTTCACAACTGGTTTCAACTGATGGCCCAGCATGCATTGCGGTGCACCTCCGTGTGATTGGACCACACCAGCTTGACCAGTGGGGTGAGGCCACCCGTGTTTCTCAGCTACAGGAGAGAGAGAGGAGACAGAGGGAGGGGGAGAGAGACATTTACTTGATTCTAACCACTTTTATCCAAAGCGACTTACAATTAGAGATTACTGGGACAGTCTCCCTGGAGTAATTTAGGGTTACTCAAGGGCACACTAGTGGTGGTGTTCCCAGGTGGGATTTGAACTGAATTGAATGATAATTCAGTCCAGTCCAACTCACTATCCACTAGGCCACCACTACCCAATAAGCCCAACACGCCGAAGAGAGGGATAACATTTCCTCAACGTCATTGTAGATTGTCTAGCTGAGAGACTGATGAAGTCTGAGAAAAGTTTGCATTATTAGGCCAGTTGGTGTGTGTATACTCGCCGGCCACTTTATTACGTACACCTTTTCAACTGCACGTTAATGCAAATATCTAATCAGCCAATCATGTGGCAGCAACTCAATGCATTTAGGCATGAAGACATGGTCAAGAGGATCTGCTGAAGTTCAAACCAAGCATCAGAATGGGAAATAACGGTGATTTAAGTGACTTTGAACGTGGCATGGTTGTTGGTGCCAGACGGGCTGTTTTGAGTATTTCAGAAAGTGCAGATTTCCTATGTGCTCACGGACTGCTCGTGGACGTCAAGAACAACCGCCTGGTGGACGCACTGACATTCTCCTCACTTGCATGTGTCCGCGGTGAGGCGACATACGGCGGGCTCTCCAGCTCACTCTCAGAGGGTGACAACTATCAGCACCTGCTCAGCGAGTTCCCCTGCTTGACACAGCCCACATTTTCCACCACCACTACCAAGCATGGGGTGGAGCACCACATAGAGACCAAGGGCGTACCCATCTACGCTAGGGCCCGGCGGCTCAACCCCGACAGGCTAGCAGTCACTAAGTCTGAGTTCGCCAACATGGAGCGCCTTGGTATCATCCGCCGCTCAGACAGCCCATGGGCCTCACCGCTACACATCGTGCCGAAACCCGACGGCGGATGGCGACCGTGTGGCGACTACCGCCGCCTCAACGACGCTACGACACCCGACCGCTACCCAGTCCCCCACATTCAGGACTTTTCTGCGCATCTGGCGGGTAAGCTGGTTTTCTCAAAGGTGGACCTAGTGCGTGGCTACCACCAAGTCCCCGTGCACCCTTCAGACATTCCCAAAACGGCGGTGATCACGCCGTTCGGGCTATTCGAATTCCTACGCATGCCGTTTGGACTTAAGAATGCAGCCCAGTCCTTTCAGCGGCTAATGGATTCGACGCTCAGAGACATGCCATTCCTATTCGTCTATTTGGACGACATCCTCGTTGCCAGCTCCTCGGAGGAAGAGCACCTGACACATCTCCGAGACCTCTTCACGAGGCTCAGCCAACATGGCCTGATCATTAACCCGGCGAAGTGTCTGTTCGGGTTACCCTCCATCCAATTCCTTGGGCATCTCATCAACAAAGATGGGGCCGCCCCCCTCCCATCGAAGGTGGAGGCCGTTTCCGCCTTCCCCCGCCCACACACAGCTCGAGCACTCCGAGAGTTTCTCGGAATGGTGACTTTTTATCACCGGTTCATCCACCATGCAGCCCACACCATGCACCCGCTGTACGAGGCTATGAAGGACAAATCCCCCAACCAGGCCATCGACTGGACGGCCGAGAGGAAAGCCGCCTTCATGGCCACCAAGACCGCCCTAAGCCAGGCCGCCATGTTGGCCCACCCGTCACCCAAGGCCCCTATTGCCATCACCACCGATGCGTCGGACTACGCCGTCGGCGCGGTGCACGAACAATGGGTCGCAGGCGCCTGGCAGCCGCTCGCCTTTTTCAGCCGTCAGTTGACGCCCAGAGAGCGCAAATACAGCGCGTTCGACAGGGAGCTCCTTGGCCTCTTTTTGGCAGTCCGCCACTTCCGGTTCCTGCTGGAAGGCCGTGAGTTCACGGCGTTCGTGGATCACAAACCCCTCACGTTCTCCATGTCCAAGGTGGCCGAGCCTTGGTCTGCCCGCCAGCAACGCCAGCTCTCGTACATATCTGAGTACACCACAGACATCCAACACATCGCTGGCAAGTCCAACGTGGTCGCGGACTGTCTCTCCAGAGCGGTCGTCGGGGCCGTTCAACTGGGTCTCGACTACCTCCGCATGAGTGCGGACCAGGCCTCCGATCACGGGGTCCAGACCCTCAAGAACGCGGACACAGGACTACGCTTGGAGGATGTCGCAGTCGGTGACTCAGGCGCAAAACTGCTGTGCGACTTCTCTACGGGCCAACCGCGGCCGCTAGTCCCTGTGAACTGGCGCCGGCCCGTTTTTGAGGCTGTACACAACCTCTCCCACCCCGGCAGGAAACCATCCGTGAAATTGGTTTCTGAGAAGTTCGTATGGCAGGGACTCAAGAAGGAGGTAAGGGGCTGGGTCGACACGTGCGTGGCCTGTCTATTCGTGCGCCTGTCTACACGTGTGTGGCCTTGTGGGACCACTGCCCGCCTCTCACGGCTTCACCTACCTTTTCACCATGGTGGACAGGACGACCCGCTGGCCCGAAGCCGTTCCCCTCTCCTCGACGGCGTCTTCCGACGTGGCCCGTGCGTTCATCGGCACATGGGTCGCACGCTTTGGGACCCCGTCTGACCTGTCCTCTGACCGTGGCTCGCAGTTTACCTCGGAACTGTGGAACGCTGTAGCTAGTGGTTTGGGGGTAAAGCTGCACCGCACTACTGCCTATCACCCCCAGGCTAACGGTTTGTGCGAGTGGTTCCACCGCTCAATGAAGGCGGCCCTACGCGCGAGTTTGACGGACGGCAACTGGGTGGACAAACTTCCGTGGGTCATGCTTGGCCTCAGATGTGCCCCCAAAGAGGACTTGCAGTCCTCGTCTGCCGAACTCGTATACGGCCAAACCAGTGGCGGCTGGTGCAAAAAAAATTGGGTGGGGCACAGCAGTGTGGCGGGGGGGTCCTCTTTCGCCGTGCGCAGCGCGCGCAATTTTTTTTCGCGTGCACGCGCATAAAACACGCACTGGCATTACAACCACTGTATAATTTCAACTTTCACCCTTAAAATGACCGTGTGGGCCATGGAGAAGTTACCCTGTCAACTACAGACACTGAGGTGGAAGAGTGACCGGTCTATGGACGTCGGTACGGTCCAATACCCAGTGTCAGACAAGGAGGAAGTCTAGTCAACAAGGCTAGTACAGGCCTCACAGCTACACTCAGGTTAATAAAGGTAGCAGATGAATATGTGTACTATGTGTCTGTGTGACATGGCTACATCAATGAGCAGAGATGAATGCTGCAGTCAGTAGTACAGTAACTATCTATTTCATAGACACATGATGGATGATGATGGAGAGTGATGGTGGTCAACACATCACAGCAGGTCAACACATTCAATGATGTATCACAACCAGACCATGTCAGAAACACAACCAGACCATGTCAGAAACACAACCAGACCATGTCAGAAACACAACCAGACCATGTCAGAAACACAACCAGACCATGTCAGAAACACAACCAGACCATGTCTGTAACACAACCAGACCATGTCAGAAACACAACCAGACCATGACTGTAACACAACCAGACCATGTCTGTAACACAACCAGACCATGACTGTAACACAACCAGACCATGTCTGTAACACAACCAGACCATGTCAGAAACACAACCAGACCATGTCAGAAACACAACCAGACCATGTCAGAAACACAACCAGACCATGTCTGTAACACAACCAGACCATGTCTGTAACACAACCAGACCATGTCTGTAACACAACCAGACCATGTCTGTAACACAACCAGACCATGTCAGAAACACAACCAGACCATGTCTGTAACACAACCAGACCATGTCTGTAACACAACCAGACCATGTCTGTAACACAACCAGACCATGTCAGAAACACAACCAGACCATGTCTGTAACACAACCAGACCATGTCAGAAACACAACCAGACCATGTCAGAAACACAACAATGCATCAGCTGAGTTAAAGAAAACCAACTCTTACCTTTGATGACAGAACATGAGCCGTGTTTACCCGTACCTCCGCCTTGCCCCGCGCATATTGCTATGAATAATTCGAAGATAGGTGCTTGCACGTTAGGTGCAAGGCTGCTTGGTTAACCCATTAGCGGGAACATTATTAGTTGCACAAAATAGGCTGATTTAATTGACCATGAACATCAGAGACAGACATTACGAATCTTCATTTAAAATACTCCGGAAGCCCGAAGTCCGGAAAACCGGAAGTCGGGAGTCCTCAGCATAATGCATTGTCTGCAATACAACCGGAGATTTCTTGGCCAGGGCGCACAAATGTGCGTCCTGGCCAAGAAATAGAGACAGCCAATTGGAGCGCTGCTACAGCTCACGTGTAAGCCAAAAGTATTCGTCCTGGCATAGACTTGCATTGACACGGCGCCCCGCGTTCTCTCCCTATGTATTTTAACAGTGAGTTTTACACACACACACACACACACACACACACACACAGATAAAAATGTTTATTGTATTGGAGGATTTTTAATGAATGCTGATAGGCGCCGACAGAATATCAGCCGCATTTTGTGAATAAACAATGTTTATTTAAAAAAAAAACTTTTACAAATCGCAACCAGGAAGTGAAGGTGGGGGCGGCGCCCCAGCGCCCTCTATCGGCCAGCCGCCACTGGGCCAAACCCTACGAGTCCCCGGGGATTTCATCCCGGATGCCACTGTCCCCTGGTCTGCATTCAGGCAGCGCTCCTCCCTGCTGGAGGCCGCTGAGGTGTTCGCACCCATCCCCACTTCACAGCACGGTACCCCTGCTTTCCGGGTCCCCACCGAGCTGCGCTCGTCAGACTTTGTTTTCATTCGCCACGACGCCCACCGCGGCCCCCTACGCCCCCCTTACGATGGCCCGTTCAAGGTCCTACAACACGGGGACAAGACCCTGGTGGTGGACGTTGGTGGTAGACACGAGACGGTCTCCATTGATAGGATCAAGTCCGCTCACGTGGACGTTTCCCGGCCATTGGAACTGGCTCAGCCCCCACGCCGTGGCCGCCCCCCCATGCCCCACCCCCCGCCCCCGGTCGCGGTGCCTTCAGCTGCGCCGGCTGCCCCTGCCCCTGCCCCTGTCCCGGTTCCCCCTGCCCCGGCCCCGGCTGGCCCTGCCCCTGCCCCGGATGCCCCTGCGTCTCGCACCCGCCGGGGTCGGATCGTCGTCCCTCCCCGACACAGGGATTTTGACTATGGGTGAATTCTGGGGGGGCTTGTGTGGTGGGTTAACATAATTCACCCCCGGAACTATGGGTTGGGAGTATTGTTCCGCACGGAAGGTTAAGTGCGTGGTACTCAAGTTGTTACATGAGTTATATAGTTACTGCTTGAAGCATGTGGTCGAGACTTGTCCATGTCTGTAAATAAACGTTTAGCTGTGACATTCGATACGCCGCCTCCGACTCCCGTCTCTCGGCACTACAACTTGAAATTTAACGCAGGTGAATGAGCTTTGTATTTACGCCCTGTGATAGCGGCTCAATTATTGAATTAAGCCAAGTGAGCAGGAGAGGGCAGAGAAGGGTGGCTTCTCGGGTAAGTTGCATTTGTAACGTTTGATCATGACAACTAACCAGGCAAATGCTTATACTGTAATAATATAATGGTCTTATTCTTATCAGGTGACATTGAAAACATGGCTGCTCACTCCCTTTGCGAACCCTCAGACACGACCGGAGGAAATCCAGTATAATTTAGCCCATGGCCGGGGCAAGGTCCGTTGTGGAGCGCACTATAGGCATGTTGAAGGGGAAATGGCGTTGCCTTGAATGAATGATCTTTATTGTCATTGTAACAGGTACAACAACATTTAAATGCAAGCCCTAGGGGCTAACAATCAAACACAGTCCTAAGATAATAAAAAACAAGAATGACACATAAATAGACATAAATAGGGGGGATATAAATAGGGGGATAAGTGAACAGCTCCGAACAGATAAGTGAAAGAGCCTTGACAGCTCCCGAGGGATATAAAGGAAGACTGAAATACAATCATAAACATCAGTTCCATTTAACTCTTGAATTAAACTCATTTATTTTGTTGCTGATAACAACATCGTTAATTTTATTACGAGCCACTTTAGTTTCACTTCGCATGAATTACAGTAAGCAGTGCGGCTCACATGCCTGTAATAACTCTGCATAACCAGTAGGTAATGTGCGTACGTCAAGTCAATACCTGACGTAGAGCTACGATCGTTTCCACAGTCAAATTGACTCACGTTGAAATTATATAAATTATATAAATCATTACGTTGACCCTAACCCTAACCCTAAAAACTAGTACAGTTTACAAAAAATAAATACTATGAAGTTAGTAAGATTATCAGATGACTCATCTTCAGTAGTTACAGTGAGGACATTTCTACGTACGACACGGGTAAGATCAAATTTGATCCAAAGTACTTTCTATAAATGAGGCCCCTGGTGGTGGAACATCTGGACCTTCCTGCTGAGGTCCGCTGACAGAGAGGCCAGACACAGCGTGGTAAACTCATGGACCACCACGTCCTCTTAGAGAATAATAGGTAGACGTTCAAAGTGCACACACACACACACACACACACACACACACACACACACACACACAAGAACAGACACACACACACGCACACACACAAAGACAAAGACAAAATAATGTGACATTTTTAGCCAGTTATTGAACGAAATGTAGATATCATGTGTGTGTTTTTTTTGTCTGCGTGGCTCTAAACACACAGAGCAGTGACATACGTACCTTCAGGTGACAGCTTGGCGATGATGGATGGGATGACATCTAGTTTCTTCAACAGTCTCTTTACGTCCCCTTTCGAAGAGAGCAGGAACAGGGAAAACACTTTTCTTCTGAATCGCATGCTGGTTTATGTATTCCATAAAGATAGACAGATACAGAGAACCTTTTTACAGGTGTCACAGAAATGCGCAACTTAATCTGACTTATATATCTCATACCTTAAGTAAGCTATGCGTGACAGACAGACAAACAGACAGACAGGCAGGCAGGCAGGCAGACAGACAGACAGGTGACTACACAGAGACAAGGGGTTTGGATCTCACCATTGGCAGCCATGACACCCAGGGCCATGAAGGCGTTGCGGCGTACCAGTTTGTCTTCATGGGAGATGAGGCGAGACAGAGGCTCCACTGCCCCCAGTCGCAGCAGAGAGCTCCTGTTCTCATCTCCTACCACCAGAGGGCGATAGAGAGACACAGTAATAACAAGGTATCACAGAGTGCACCAATAGGTATTCTGTACACTCTTGAATGTGACCTGACTTGCTGCTTCACTCAAGTATCCTCTGACTGTCTAATGTCATTGGATAGGTGAAAGCCATACACCCATTGCACATCAGTGTTCACACTGCATTGTCAAAGGATTCAGTTTAAAGCCAAATCTCAAGAAAATACTTTTAAGATTCAACCAGGACCATTGTTGCTTTCACCTATCAGGTGCGTTTAGATTGGTAGTCATAAAAGAGACATGGATACTAAGTAGGAGAGTGAGCAACAATGCACACGTGTGTGTGTGTGTGTGTGTGTGTGTGTGTGTGTGTCACCTCTCCATTCCACAGTCTTCATAAGACCGTCTGTGGGTACAGAGATGTCCTAATGACACACATTAGCTCTATTCTGTCACTGATATGTAGCTTATAAAAGGGGTCAGATACCTTTCGCTGCACATTTGTAGATGGCTTCACAGGCTTTGGCCAAAACCTCCTCCTCAGGTGAGTTAAGCATAAGCACTACGGTGCCTGCCTTCTAACTCTCTATGGGCAGGGGGTCAAACTGGTCACTGTGTGTGTGTGTGTGTGTGTGTGTGTGTGTGTGTGTGTGTGTGTGTGTGTGTGTGTGTGTGTGTGTGTGTGCGCTGTACAGTCACAAATGTAAATTAATGACTCCCAATGAACTGATTGCACTGATAGTGTAATGTCTTTAGTGCACCTGACTTTGTATTTATTGTGGACATAAATAAAGCATTTAAAATGTGTGTGTGTGTGTGTGTGTGTGTGTGTGTGTGTGTGTGTGTGTGTGTGTGTGTGTGTGTGAGAGAGAGAGAGAGAGAGAGAGAGAGAGAGAGAGAGAGAGAGAGAGAGATAATATAATCAACTGTGTAGCCTAAGTGTAACAGTTTTGTATAAGGACATTTGAATTGACATCTGACAAATTAATCTCCCATCACAGCAACATCTTACCACATCCTTGCATGGAGGCTCCCTCTCTTTCTTCACCTTCTCCATTCTGAAATAAGAAACAACACTAGTACAGCTAGCTAGCTGGTAAAGCACAATAGCCGGTAGCTAACCTGAACTGAACTTGGTTAGATCGGTTAGTTGGATGGGTAGCTAGCTGTTAACAAAGATTTTAATGTGCCTTGTTAATCACACTTAGCATAAATGAGGAGGCTTTAGGTAATTTATGACGCCAGTCCTAATTACCATTTGAATAATTAACAATTTCTTACCTGTTTTCAACTGTCAGGATGGTCAGTAGCGTCTAGGTTTTCAGCAAGCTAGGCAATTAGCAGCAATGTTTTGGAAAGAGAGGGTAGACATTTCGTTGCTAAGCAACGGATGCCACGTTTTTGCGGACCTCGATGGTGGTGAAGGATTAGATTGTCTTTTAAAAAAAACAATATAATAATCCAGGGGAAATAATATCTAATATGTGCCATTGGCAATTGACTAATCGCTCTGGTCACTTGCCAAACACCATGGTGAGATAAGTGGGCTATGACTTGGCAATACAAAGACTAATTTACATAATATGTGATATGATATTATCACATAGAAATGTTTGCCTTGTGGGCCTCTTTTGCACGCGTTGCTTTAATGCTGACAAAAGAAGAATTTGCAAAGATAAACTGGCTAGATTTCTCTGGCTGGAAGACCAATTTCATGAGAGCATGAAACTTCTTTGATGAATATAAGTTCTCTTAAATGTCTTATTGTATTATGCCCAAATACATAATTAAATGTGGATCAAACAGATAAAGATCACACACATACAATATAATGCAATACAATACTGAAGATTGTACTACAGAACAATACAATGCACTGTACAATAATGGTGGTTTAGTTTTCCTTATCTGATGGCGCATTAATACTTCTCATACACTTTGCATGATGGTAGTAAATGTTACAAATGTATGTGTGTTTTGCAGTCTTTTGTTGAAATGAAATTGTATGTCGAGCTAGTCAGGCCGCTTAACAAAAGTGAATACTAATTGGGACAGTGTGTGATAATGGTCCTGTACTCCATGTTAGAAATATTACAAATGTGTAGGCCTATGTATGTCTCTGACGGTGCTGTACCTTTAAGCGGTGGCCCATCTTCTGCAGCGCAAGGCTCTTGGCATGAGAGTGAGTCATAAAACAAACGAGCTCCACACCACATCAGCATCAGGAGCAGACTGAGGTTTCTCTTCTGAGATGCACTGACACAGCAGCGCCGCTGGAAACAGCAGACTCTGCACCAAAACCCAAACGACCTCTAAAGGCATTACCTCCGGCGGTGGGTGCGGGACACTGTCACCCCTGTCACTCCACTGCCACCGGTCTGACTGCCTCAGATTAATCTCAAATGAAGGCTCGGGGATGGAGGTGCTCTGTGTTCACGTCAAGGCATATTTTATGGCTTTATTACACTAATGCATTATCAGGGGGGTTGCAAAAACGGTATGGATGGACACACACACACACACACACACACACACACACACACAGGGAACTGGTCAAGGGTTGAAAATGTAATTATATAAGTAAAGGCCAACAGGCTTATTATCACTCGATATCTGAGATTATGTCACTATCTTTTTGAGAGGGGGGGAAATAGCATAGAGAAGGATGGTGGTGGATGGATGGGCAGCAGCGAATCAGAGCGCGCGGGAGTCAGAACGTCGATCTGTCTGTCTGCGCGAGGGAGCGGAGCGTCACCGCCCCCGAGCTGTCAGTTGACATGACAACACCGAACAGGAAGCCTCGGAGGAGTACATTCATATCTGAGGAAACCGTAGTTTTTAGATTTCGTCTCTACTATCAGACTATCACTGGGATAACGGTTGGGACATTTCGGGATGACATTTTCGGTCATCTCTCGTCGGGAGAATTGACCAGCTGAAAGCGTAGGAGGAGGGAGTGAGAAAACCCCCAGCTAGGACTTGACTGACTTAGCCAGCGAGCTAGCTTAGCATAGGTTAGCCCCACTGCGGTCTCTGCCGTCTGCCTTAGCTCGCTAGCTTAGCATAGGTTAGCTTAGTAGCTAGGCAGCGAAGGGAAGGGAAGGTCGGAGAGGAGAGTGCTGCTGCTGGAAGTGGAGGAAAGAGATAAGAGAACATTGGGGGTTTTCTTAGATGGGGGTTAGTTAGCGAAATAATTGATGAGGTTGCAGGTTGACATTTCGTTTTTCGTATTTCGTATTCCCGGCTTACGTTTCTGTTTATTATTTTTAGAAATTGCCCGAATGCAAAAGGAGTATCCAAGCCCACTGTTAGGGGGTTAGTGTGCTAGCTGGTGTGCTAACCTAACGGCAGGGCTGTGAGGGCTGGCGGGGCGCGGGGGGCTGGAGGCAGGAAGAGGTGACTCAGGCTACGATGTCGGGGGGAAGTCTTGGCGTATTAACGTGGAACTTTAGCTGAAAACACACACAACAGTGCAATTTATCGCTTAGAGAGGACCGAACCAGCCTTCAACTCTTTCCAACCATATTGGGCTAAGGACAGTAAAAGCAGAGACAAATACAAAAACAAAAAAAATAGGCTTGATTTCGAGGCTGCTAGCTTAAATAGCTCAGATAAATGCATCACAGAGTGTCAGTGGTAACCATTGAGAGGCAAGCTGGTGGCCGCTCATAGCGATCTGTCACTGAGGGATATTTAGCCCATTTTTTAGTATTGATAAAGATGGCTACGGCAGCGAGCAGCATTGCCGCAGCTATTGCGAGCAAGACGAAGACCAAGAAGAAACATTTCGTGGCTCAGAAAGTCAAACTCTTCCGTGCCAGCGATCCTCTGTTGAGCGTGCTGATGTGGGGAGTCAACCATTCGGTGAGTAATCGGGGTCGATCAGACCCACGTATCGGGTCTTTATGACCCACGTATGAGCCTACATACATACATAGTGGTTTAGAATGTGGTTGACAGGCGCCTACCTGAGGTGACAGTGGGTGACAGTCCTGTCAATGCAAACGAGCGGCTAGTCACACCAGACTTGATTCTGAATTCCAGTTAGGTTGGCTTTGCATAGTGGTTTGGCAGTTTTTCTATTACCAGATAGCTAAGTGGGCTTTTCAGCGAGGTCTATGTACACACTACACTGTCTCTAGTGTCGTCCATCGTACCACTGGGTACAATGTATGAACTTGCTGATTTGTAATATTTGTTTTACAGTTCTAAATCTGAAATATTAGATCTGAGAATACAGAGTGTGTGTGTGTGTGTGTGTGTGTGTGTGTGTGTGTGTGTGTGTGTGTGTGTGTGTGAGGATGCAGTGGATGTGTGTGTCATGCCAAATGGTATAGGCCTATCTCTCTCTCTGTGTGTGTCTGTGTCTGTGTGTGTGTGTGTGTGTGTGTGTGTGTGTGTGTGTGTGTGTCTGTCTGTCTGTCTGTCTGTCTGTCAGAGGGCCCATTGGTGTTTCCTGTTGTGTATAAGCTCTCAGGGCCCAGTGTCATGAGAGAGCAGATCTTCCCATGCAAGAGAGTTTATCGCTGCTCCCTGCCTTTTCCTTACTGTAAAGTCAGAGCCGTATTCTGAAGATAAACTGAAGACCTAGCCTACTTCATGTTAGGGTTAGCAAATATCCTCACCCTCTAATCTGCTTCTAGAGTACAATAATTGTCTTCCGTTGCCAACATTGTGCACTTTCACATTCTAAGTCCATGCCACCCCCCCCCCCCCAAGGCAGCAAACCTAGGGGAAACACTGGTATCCATCTGTCAACTCTCTTGAAAGCTACACTGGCCCTTTAAAAGAGGAGACCATTCGTTTACTGAACACTTTTATCTGCTATGTTTAATTGGAGACTACAGCCGTCTTCAAGTAAACTGAGGGGTTTAAAAAAAGTGAGCAGCTGAGGTCATGTATTACATTGGCCTGAAACTATTACCCCAGCCCAGCCAGTAGAGAAATATAGAGGTTGGTTTAAACTGAAGTACGATGCACAAGAATAAACCTGGGCTTGGTCGTTTCTAACGTCAGACTTCAGCCGAGCCCATGCACATGGTGTACTAATAGGCTAGGTCATCGACCTGGGTTCTACCTGCAACACAGGAGCCTGGACGTAGAGGCTAGGAGGTGCAGGACCAAAGTTGCCCCTAGACACTGATCTCAAGTCAGTGTTTATGTTTTCTCCCCAAATAGTGGTGGTAAGCATTTGGGGACTGAGAAGCATCATAAGCTGATCCTAGATCTGTGCATAGGGACCACCTCTACCCAGAGCAGGCCAGAGCAAGGCCTTTGTGACATAGAAGAGGCTTCAGTCACCTCTGCGTTTAGCCAGGAAGGGAACTAAGGGGAGGTTACACAGTGACTGTGCTTTTACAGTTTATGTCGTCCTCTGCACAGTGAGTTTGCTTAGGCAGGCTATGTCCTGTCTATCCTATGGGCTATCCCCCTGAATGCAACACCCATTTTTCACTGCGACTGCTCCTGTCTCTCTGTGGATTGCTTAGATGCAGAGAGCCTAGATTGCACGTTCACTTAAACTCAACTTAAACAGTGAAACTGATGAGACATTGGCCCAATCCCATTTCTTATTTTTACCCCTACCCCTCGCTTTCTCGACTTGCCCCTCAGAACAGAGTTACAAGGGGTAGTGGTTTAAATCTTCCCCTATAAAATGGGACAACCGTTCAAGACCCTGATACGTCCTCAGTAGTTAAATGTCGGGCGTCATATGCCATCAAAGGCATCAAATACGGCATGAAAATATGTCAAAATCCGGGACTGTCATGCACAAATCAGCCTTAAAACAATGTTGTAACGTTAGCTAGCTAGCTAGAGACATCAGCATGCTAGTGATTTTTTTGTTATTCCTGTTGTAAAGAAAAGGTCTATAATACATTAAAATGACATTAAAAGAAAATAGTTGCATTTGTGGTTTTCTTTTGTTGCTTGTGCATTAGCTGCACTATCTTGCAGATGCTGGGAGATTTCTCATAACACTCGATTTCGAGTGTGCCTCTGAAAAAACTCTGTTTGGAGGGCCATTTAAGCCCTACCCCTTCGCCCTATTCCTTTATCCCAACAAGAATCGGGACACCCTGCCCTTACGCATGAACGCGCAAAACGGAGGGGTTGGGGCAAGGGGTGTGTTGGGTTTGGGCCGTAGTCTGAAACCTGAACTGATTTCATGCCCCAGAGGCAGTCTCCTAGGCCCGAGCTCAGACAGTGTGTGCTAATGCAGCCTGGACGTGGGTTATTGATGCCCAGCCAGTGACATGTTCAAACTCCTCTTTGTCGGTTTCCCAACACAGTCCAGGACGACCAACATTTTCCCTTTTTGATGCCTGAAGCGACTTACTGTGTGATCATCATGGTAGGGAGATGGAAAAAAAAGACTCTTTCTTATTGCACTTCTGCAACAACTCAGTTGTAAGTCAATGCTAGTCAGGGTTAGGGAAAGTATAGGGACAGGGAATACGTGTGTACGGTGGTAGTTTGGAGAGGGTTCGTTTGAAAGCACTCCCTTGGGTGGAAGGCACAGACTTCTCGCCCCAGGTTGGAGTAGGGGGTCCTTCGGAATGTCTGCTAACGATGGAACACTGGAATGGAATGGGGAGAGGGGGAGGCTCGAGAATGCAGCCAGCTAGTAGAGCAATGCAGAGGCGCGCGCACAGACACACACAGACACACACACACACACACACACACACACACAGAGGCAACGAAACAGAACCCTCCTTATCTCCTCAGGGGCCTATCAATCAAACCCATCCACTTCCTGGAAACCAGCCAGCGCACTGCATTCCTACAGCTGGAGCATCATGGGAAACCAGTGACATCGCTCGACACAACTAAGAGACACTACATGTGCCGTTTTGGTAAAGTAACAATACTTAATAGCTGGTGAGTTAGTAAGTAGGCCACACATGACTCATCAGCTGTTTCTTCTTAATCTAGGCCTATGCTAAGCTTCTGGGGTGAGCTGCATTTTTGGTTTGAAAGTGCCATATTTCCGTCCTCTCTCGGCCTGTGACATCATTTCTGCTGCCGCTGGATCATGATTGGTGGCAACGCGAGACAACACTCTTGTCTCTAATCCCTTAATCCTCTAGGGGGGGTGGGGGAGAGAAGACGGATCTGAAGACTCAGTCTCACACCCAAACCCTCTGAAGAGACATTCGCTAGTCACTCTCTTAGGACCTTGAAGATGGAAGACTCTCTCTCTCTCTCTCTCTCTCTCTCTCTCTGCTGAAATAAAGCCTTTTCCCAGTGGACTGGGTAGCATTAGGGCCTTCTCTCAGAGTAACCACCAACACCGGTCGGTGACTCACTCAGGCTGAAGGGACTTGGCCCCAAAACCCGAGGCTCGTCCAGTGGAACGGTGGCACACTCTGGTCCTCCGTCCACCACAGCTCTCTGTGATGAATCATGCATGCAGCTGTTAGCTCCCCAATGGCTCTCCCAGCCCCCCTGTCTCCTCCCAGGTCCTCCCTCAGCTCCCTGACCCCTCCACAGGGATAGTGCTCCATGCTCTCATTATCAGGTCCCTGATCCCTACACTGACAGAGTGAGGGGACGAGAGTGGTCACATGGTGACGACAGAGCATTCTCAAATCGAACTTGTTTCTATTTTTCAGACGCAGCGGGGGGGGGGAGATGCACTCCAGCAGTGTGGAAGAATGACAATGGGATTGGGAGTGTTAAATAATTATCGCAGTGAGTGCGCGCCTGTCGTTTGGCACTCGCACACTCCGTGTTCCAAGAACCGGGTGAATGGATTTCAGGAGCAGGCTGACATGCATGGGTAGATGTCGAGCATCAGTTTAATTTACATAATCAAGTTCACTCTCAGTCGCAACAAAAATGAATGATCGATTTTCTTTTAACTTGATTTCACTGTCATTGAGCTCTTTAATGTCTCTCTCTCTCTCCCTCTCCCCTCTTTCTCTCCCTCTCTCTCTACTTTTCTATGCTCCCTTTTTTCTCCGTGGGCTCTGTGCAGTACTTCCCCTCTCACCAATCTTTTCTTCCTCCCTTTCTTCTCTCTCTCTCTCTCCCCCCTTCCCCCTCATTCTTCTCATCTCCCTCTTTCTTTCTCCTATTCCCCTTCTTTGTCATCCCCTCTCCCCCAGAATTCCCCCCCCCCTCTCTCTCTCTATTAGAGTGGCTGTGTCAGGGTCTGTTGATTGCATAAGAGGGTTTTTCTATAAATAGCCACAGGAGCGACCTGCAGCTAAGATGTGGTGAATATGGGTGAGGAGTAGAACTGGGAACAAGGGGATCCCACAAAGGGCCCAGATTCGCCAGGCCAACCGCCAAGCACATTGGTGTGGTTGTGGGTGGGTGGGTGGGTGTGTGTGTCTGTGTCTGTGTGGGTGTGTGTGTGTGTGTGTCGGGGGGGGGGGGGGGGGGGGGTTGTGGGTGGGTGGGTGGGTGGGTGGGTGTTTGTGATGTGCGCGCACAGTGTGTGTTTGCACATTAGAGCAGCACAAGGTCCTTCCACGCGGTCTCTCTCACCCACTGTGGTCGGGGAGGGTTAGAGGCAGCAGCAGCTTGGTTCACCGGGGGAGAGGTCCTCTTCCATGCACAGACGGGACCCTTGCTAAGGCTCTCATATTTGCTGGCCCTGCCACAGACACACTCCTCCCTCTGCCCTCTACTCCTCCTCAGTGTGTGTGTGTGTGTGTGTGTGTGTGTGTGTGTGTGTGTGTGTGTGTGTGTGTAGCTTTACAGGAAGGGTGACATTGGACTGACATTGGACATTGAACTGAAGCTGAGCTACCCAGGGTAGAGGTGTATGTAAATGGCATGAAACAGCATCACAGCATCACACATGACATCCGTCACCATAGCGACTCTTTGACTGATGGCTGCTACTGTAGGCACAGAGCCTCTGTGATGAGAATAGAATACATGAATACAGTGATGCTGATGATTAGCAGCCCACAAGTGTGTGAGTGTGAGAGAGGGTGTGAGTGCGATTGCCGCGCCTAACAGTGGTAGGCCCTGGCGGTCTGTCCTCATTAAGGCTGACCTCTGTGTGCTGTGGGTGGGAACAGAGGGAGTAATGAGAAAGAGAGAGTGAGGGGTGAGTGGAGAGAGAGAAATGAGAGAGAGTGAGGGGTGAGTGGAGAGAGAGAGAGAGAGAGAGAGAGGGGGAGGTGAGAGGAAATTAACAGAGCTTTTTAACAAGACCCCACTGCAGGGCTACCGCTGACCCTGAAACAGAGAGGGCTGCTGTAGCCGTCACAGGATTAGCCTAGCTAGCCATGCTACACCAGTCAGTGATGCTAGCCATGCTACACCAGTCAGTGATGAAACAAACTCAGTGTTACACACACACACACACACACACACACACACAAACACACCGTCTTTGTTGGTTAATATTACCGGTGGTAACGTAGGTCTTTGATGTGTGCTTTAAAAGCACAGTTTGGGAACAAATTAATACCACAGTAGACAGTGATGAGACGATGTGTAGTGACAGGCGTCATTATGACACAGAAAATCTTCATTTTGGTGCCGACCATCATGTTGACATCGTAGTGTCATACATAGTGTTATACTTCTCTATCAGGTGGAAGCAGAGACCTGATCTTTTTTTTTATTTTTATATATATATACATAAATAACAATTCTTGCTAACATTTTCTTTAAGGAATAATGTTGATGTTTAGCCTACTATGTTGTTGATGGTACTATTTCTATAGTACCTATGTCATTTACACCCTGCAGTGAATAGGCCTGCAAACATGGTGTAGTAGGGCGATGTCATTGCATTGTTAATAGGCCAGTGGAAGGTCAGGTCTAGTGCCAGGGACACAATACAACCAAGGCTGTGACATGTGACCTTTTAAAGCTCATTAATATCCAGGCTGCTCCCAGGAAATGTCTGGTTAATTTCCTGTCAAAGATACTCCAAACACAGGCATAGTGACGCTTCACACCTCACAACACACACACACACACACACACACACATACACAGTGACACAAACACACATAACACCCACACATTCACACTGACACAATCACACACCACACACACCATTTCTGAGTTGGTTAATGTTGCCTGTCAAGTAGGTCCTTGATGTGTGCTTTAAAAGCACAGCTTTCGGAACAAAGCGTGAAATGTGTGTGTGTGTGGGGGGGGGGGGGGGGGGGGGGGGGTTGGTGCATGCGCACTATGTCATGGCGGGGCGGAACACTGTAATTGTTCTAATGGTGTGAAATTAGGCCCAGATTGATATATAACATTACAGGTTCCAACGAACACAGTGAAGCCTTGCTACAACACAGTGACTCTTTAGAGGGAAATGACTGTAATTAGAAGCCTAGTAGCCTCAAGCCTGTTCACTGCTATGGGCCGCCACTGACACAACTAATTCCACCACCCTCACTTATGTGGCAATAAAAGGATCGTTGTTGGCTTGAGACCACGACTGCTAGAGTGAAAGCCGGGTCTTGAATGTGTGTGTGTGAGAAAGAGACACGATTTGAATGACGTGACACATTTCTATGATTTCGGTTCCAGCCCCACGGGTACCAACGTTCTGACACACAGGTACCAACACTCTGACACCTCAGTCAAATAAAGTCTTAATATCAGGGAATATGCAGAGAAAACTATTAACACCCGCCAAATGTTGGCATTGGCGTGTAAAAGCTGCAAATCTTTCCAGCCACTTTGGTGGGTAGCCAACAAAGGTTTGTGAATACTGTGCTTCAATTGAATACGGTGCTTCAAACGACACTGGTGCGATCTGCAATGTACCTTTCGCTAAGCCATGCCCCAAAATAGAAATTGTCATTTCATATCACAGCAAAAGTCAACACAGGCAGAAAACTCGGACAAACAACTCGCTACGCTAATATCTGATGGTGAAAAGCTTCTAGACTAAATGTTCTTGTTGTCTTTAAAAAAACATGTCTATAACTTACTTGTAAATCAGACATTTGAACTCCCGCCATTGTAAGTCATTGAATGTCATTCAGTCACGGTCGGTCAGTCAGTCATTGTCAGTGAAGTATTTGAGCGAGCGTTTGTTTGTCTGAGTTTTTTTTTTGGGCTTAGCGATAGGTCTATTATGGTCATGTGACAACCCCTGCTGCTCCTTCCAGCTGACTGTAACTGCTGAGCATCACACGCCTCTCCTGACTTTCAAACCCCCCCCCCCCCCCCAATGTTGGGGATGATAGTCAATTGTCTACAGTGGGCTTGTTCATGTTCTTCAATGTATGGACATTGCAATCATTGGATTTATCGGGACGTTACCCACTGAGCACTCGGGAACAGTGAATCGGGTACGGTGCTCAACTTGTCCAGCCTCGCACTATGTGCAATGAATATGAATATAAAAAGTAAATATATTTGCATGAATATCAATATAATACGAACAAAGATATTATGTAGGCTACATTGTGATGGGTACAGGACAAGGGAGAATAAGATATGTGCATTCTTTGTGTGCACTCACATTTACGTGAGGTAATATTTATTTTCATCCTTCTGCCGTTGGCATTTCTCCAGTTTCTATGCGTACAAAAATTGCGGGACAATGTGCTTACGCAAGCTTTATAAATGAGGCCCCAGACACCTTGGCTGGTAGACCAAATGTGAATGTGATCCCCCTGCTCCTCTGTCCTGTGTTCCTCCACTGCAGCAGCGAGCCGTCACCAGGTACAGGCAGCTGCTCGTGTTTATTCTCTCTCTGTCGGTGTTCTGAGAGATAACGCTGACTGAGCACATCTTCCTCCTCACACTTCCTGTCCACCGTAGCGCGCTCACTCGGCTCTCTCACTCGGCGGAAAACCAGCCTCCGTCACCATAGCGACAAACAGGAAGCAGTCGGGGTTGAAACTCGGCCGCTGTGCGCCACTGATAGCCGCAGAGAGATAAGCGCTCGCTCGCTGACGTCGGAGGAGCCCTTCTTCAACACTGAAACAAAACATGACAGGAGTGAAGATGAGCTCTCAGCCGCTCTCTCTCGCTCTCTCTCTCTCTCTCTCTCTCTCTCTCTCTCTCTCTCTCTGTGTACCGCCGAGCGTCGGTCAGAGATCACAAGGCCGACCACGAGATGTAATGGATGTGATCTGTGTTGCACTGCCTGCTGGTTACAGTATGTCGAGTGGCAGGCAGCTGCTGTAGCGTTCGCCATTCACTCTTGTTCAAAAACACGAGAGGGGGGCCTGGCGTTAAACCTTCTCAGCACAGAATGACGTTGAAATGATGTGGAAAGTTCGATCATCAAGGCTTCATGGCCTCCTTCTTTTTGTTGTTGTTGAAGGGACAACCGGGGATGGCAGACTGGAGGGGGTGGGGGGGAGGGTAGGGGGGCTGAGGTTTCATTAGAAAGAGAAAATAAGTTGTTTCTCAGCCCCTATAATGCATGGCTGTCTCGCTGCCTGTGGCTGTTTTCCTCTAGCAGTTTGGCTCCGTGCCAATGTGCTGCTTGGGGGGGGGGGGGGGGGGGGGGCGCTCATACTAGAGGGCTATAGGTGGTGGGGGGGGACTATCTCTCTGTCTGCATTCACAGAGGTCATGTAAGTCTCCCGAATATGAGCCTCACCTGGTTTGCATTTATAAGCGTGTGTGCGTGCCTATGTGAGAGGGTGTGTGTGCGTCCGTGTGCTCCATCATCATCATCATCATCATCATCAGTCAGTGACAAAAGAAGGGGAGTGTTTGTGTGGTAGGCAAGGCTGCATAGGAGGCTTTGTCTTCTCTTCAGCCTGTTTTTGTCAAACAAAGCTTTGTGATGAAGAGATGTCCCCTCCTGAAGTTACCCAGGATGCATCAGTCTCTCTGGGTTGACGTTGGCGCCGGTTCCTAGCACACTAGGGCACTGAGAAAACTATGTTAAAGAGTCTACAGTTACAATCTGATCCATCGCTCTCTCTCTTTAAGCTGTGGGCCTAGATCCAGTTCAGCATGCTAAAGCCTCAAGCCAAACCGAACTGATCTGTACTGGGCTTAGCCCGGTTATGCTTCTTCCACCTCCACAGGTGCAGAAACAGTGCCAGAAAGCACAGTGTGAAAGGAAAATAACGGAGCCAGCAAGCACAGTGCAGCCAACTCTATTCTGTGAATCAAGGGTTTTGAAGAGATCCGTGTTTTATTGTCTGAATCGTGTGTGTTGGTGCCAGGCTGGAACAAAACTGTGCCAAACCCCCCAACCCATGATGTGTTCAGAGGACCCGGGTTTGTGTCTGTCTCTGCACTCCACTTGACCCACTCAACCACATGAAAGCTGTAATACCATATAAGGTCATTTATACATCGTACTGGGTGGGCTTGTCCTTCGCAATATGAGACGTAATCTTACTTCAGGTTAAAAAAAACTAAGAAAACAAAGTACGAAAAGCAGCTCACTACGCAACTGTGGCGGCGACGGGGCTGTCTATAACGTTCTGAATTTCGGCGACCAGCGGGCAGGGGATGAGTGAAAGTGAAGATGTTACCCCCTCACCACCACCACCCACCCCCAATTCCTCAAAGTCGGCTTGATACGATTTTTTCATCATTTTCCATCATCAGGGAGGAGGGGAAAGTCAAGCTGAGTTGGTGTTCCACGCCATCTGTCGTGTTGATCCTGCTGCATTAGGAGAAATCTGCCTCCCTCCCGAGTGAAAGATTGGCACCGTCCACTCAGCAGCTGCTAAGACATTGTCATACGATATACCTAAAGGCTTTACACTTGATTGCATTTTAGCCGTGGCGAATGTGCTGGTATGCACAGAGATGACATCGAATGACACCCGACACTCGTGTCTCCAAAACGTGGTCCCCTGTCTCGTCTTCAGCAGACTTCTTGTATGTAAGGGTGGGTGCTATATTAAGTAGTAGTTAATAAAACCGTAGACAGACTGTGGACTATTTATAGAGACCTGAGCAGCCAGCACCCAGTGACACACACACACACACACACACAGAGAGAGAACGAGAGAGAGAGAGAGAGAGAACGAGAACGAGAGAGAGACAATCTGTGCCGTAGTCACGTCTGCTGATGCCAGCTCCTTACTCCAGAAATGTGGAGGTTGGCAAGCTAGTTTTATGCCTCCCCATAAAACCCTTCCTGTGTCCTGTGTGTCGAATTTGAAGTTGTCTGCAAAACAGAAATGGCCTCCAACCGCCGAAATAAAGAAGGCCAAACGAAGGTCATTGTGACGTGACCCTGTTATTGACTGTAATAGATAGCCACTATGGCTGCTGTGCCCGAAGGTGATTGGATGAAAGGGGATGCGTGTACAAGATGCTTGGCTAGGACAAGGATGTAGCGTCTGTACCGGCATGACTCTGCATGTGAAAGCAGAAGCCTTCCAGAATACTCAACACCGGCTCTTTCTCTCTCACTTCCCCCACCACCCCTTCTCTGATTGGTCCACAGATTAATGAACTGAGCCATGTTCAGATCCCCATCATGCTCATGCCTGACGACTTCAAGGCCTACTCCAAGATCAAGGTGGACAACCACCTCTTCAACAAGTGAGTACACACACATACACACACACACACACACACACACACACACACTCACACACCATCAAGCCACTCAGAGTAGGAAACAGTGAATAAGTGCTGTGAAAATTCAGAAAGGGACGCACAAATTTGGTGCTACTTGTAAGCATATCAATACAAGTTATCTAGATTCTCTAGACCAAGCTTTACTCTGCAAGTATGCAGGAGTCCTCAAGAGGCCTCTCGTTATGAGTTACTGATAGATGGCGGCACGTGCGATACACACACTTTTCGGGACAGGAGAGATGTTTTACAAACATTTGACGTGCAGAACCTCCTTAAAAGATAACAGTTGGATGTGGATGGCATCATTTTTATCACTTCCCCAATTGTGGGAAGGTATTTCGCCCTCCCTGGAGAAATGAAAATAATCCTTGCGCTTTTTGGCAACAGGGAAAATAATACAGCAGAGCAATACAGCGATCTGGCTCTATCACAGCTCCATTAGCAGCACAATAACTCCCAACATTCAGTAATTACAGCACCACGCATCATCTGAAGATGTTATTGATTTCCCCACCACTCAACGTCAAACGAACCGCTAACAATCTGCCTGCCTTCATGCATATGGATGTGTTGTAACCCCTTAACCGTGAACAAAACATGATGGGGTGTTGCTGTTGTGATGATTAGGCTTGATAAACCAGGAACATGATTTACCCTCAAGTTGAACCAAAGGCGGTATCAATCATCCATTATGTTTCTGGGACATGGGAATGGGATGGAACTCATACATCATACATTTTTATCCTTTTTCGGATCGTTCCTTACAGTTTGCTCCCATATCAGGCCCTTTGCTGCTCTGAATATGTCCTCAAATCACAGAGAAGCTCATTCACCAGAGTGGGTCCTACTCACCGTGTGAGTTAGAAGCGTAATAACGCGCTTCCACTGGCGACTGAGCTGTGAGTGTTCTGTAGTCATCATAAAGGTGACTTAATGACGCACTTCCACGGTAGGAGTGACACATTTTGGTCTGGGATGTTATTGGCTTAGGCTTTATTTAATGTTGCAGTTTCCAGACTTCCATAAGCACAGGGACAGAAAAAAAACATGGCCCTACACATATTATGTGTCACCAAATGATATCACTACAGAATGTAGGCCGGCTACTTACCTCAGTAATTGGTTATAATGATTCAGTGTTTTATATACAGTTGATAAACATGTATATTGATATTGTGTGTGTGCGTGTGCACAGGGAGAACATGCCGAGCCATTTCAAGTTCAAGGAGTACTGTCCTCTGGTGTTCCGTAACCTCAGAGAGAGGTTTGGCATCGATGACCAAGACTTTCAGGTACGACACACACACACACACACACACACACACACACACACACACGGCTACACACACACATACACATACACACCGGCGTAAGCATACTAACACACACACACATACACACACACACACACACACCAGCATACGCATACTAACACACACACACACACACACACACACCAGCATACGCATACTAACACACACACTGGTGTACGCATACTAACACACGCACACTAACACACACACACACCAGCATACGCATACTAACACACACACACACCAGCATACGCATACTAACACACACACTGGTGTACGCACACTAACACACACACACACACACCATCATACGCATACTAACACACACACACACACCAGCATACGCATACTAACACACACACACACACCAGCATACGCATACTAACACACACACACACACACACCAGCATACGCGTACTAACACACACACACACACACCAGCATACGCATACTAACACACACACACACACACGGCAGCATACGCATACTAACACACTCACTGGTGTACGTATACTAACACACACACACACACTGGTGTACACACACACACTCACGCACGTGCACACACACACACTGATGTACATAACACAAACACTGGTGTACTCATACTAACAGACACACGCCAACGTACACATACTAACACACACACTGGTGTAGGTATACTAATACACACGCACCAATGCACACCTGCGTACAAACACTGACACGCAGGCACGCACGTGCATGCACACACCTCTCTCTCACACACACCCACACACACAGAGAGAGAAGCAGACTGAAAATTCCCCTCTGCAGCATTCTTCTCTTCTCCTCTTCAGGGGCGTAGCCAGTTAATTTTCAGGAGGGAGACACAGGAGGAGGGGGGCGGGCAATTTAACATTTCAATTGGGGGGGGGCAGCCAAAAGCTCCCCCCAAAAAAATTTGGGTCATCACTTCACCAACCTCTCTCTTCAACATTTAGACTACTAAGTGGAAACAATTACTTTTCTTAAATAGTACAGTTAGGCTACACAGAGTATTTATGTCTTCATAGTGTTTTTGTTGGCTACATTAACTCTTTCACCTTGTAAGCGAGGTGCATATGACCTTTTCATTTTGCACTGCCAACATTAAAACTCTGATTGACATGTCCCCTTGTTTATGATATTCTCATCAACATATGTCATGTAATTAGTAAGCTCAGCAACAGTAGCTGTAGTCATATTAAGTGGGTGCAATGTATTGTGCAAGAATAACACTATTTACAGCGCTAAAAATAAAAAAAATAAAAATTTATAATTAAAAATAATTGAAGAAGATATGCCTCCTGAGTCCCACTGCCTGATCGCCGACCACATTCGCAGACCGACACACACCCCCGTCATTCATCCCGGTTACTTTCACTTTTGAATCCCGGTTGAATCACTTTTTCCTCACTTTTGAATTCCATGACAAAAGTTAAACCATAACTTACCGGAGGGCTACAATCAAAATGACACATCCCCTTGTTCCTTCGGAAGAGGAGAATCTAGCAGACACATCCCTGTGTTCCTTAGGAAGAGGAGAATCTAGCAGACACATCCCCTTGTTCCTTAGGAAGAGGAGAATCTAGCAGACACATCCCAGTGTTCCTTAGGAAGAGGAGAATCTAGCAGACACACCCCCTTGTTCCTTAGGAAGAGGAGAATCTAGCAGACACATCCCCTTGTTCCTTAGGAAGAGGAGAATCTAGCAGACACATCCCAGTGTTCCTTAGGAAGAGGAGAATCTAGCAGACACATCCCCTTGTTCCTTAGGAAGAGGAGAATCTAGCAGACACATCCCCTTGTTCCTTAGGAAGAGGAGAATCTAGCAGACACATCCCTGTGTTCCTTAGGAAGAGGAGAATCTAGCAGACACATCCCTGTGTTCCTTAGGAAGAGGAGAATCTAGCAGACACATCCCCTTGTTCCTTAGGAAGAGGAGAATCTAGCAGTGTTGCAGGAGAGCTCTGAATCAAACATACGCAAAACAGCTGCTAGCAGACAGCAGACTAGTGCTGAAAACAACTTCGCTATGAACATCTAACTGCATGTTTAGCACATTGCAACATGCTAACAAAACATCAACATGCTAAAAACACATAATTAGATCACACAGTCCTTGCTTTTGAACACGTCCTAAAGCGAAAGTTTGTTTACAAGCCAATGTAATCAAAGCCATGTATTCACTTACCCAGTAGCCTATGGCAGACGATAGTTAATCCGATTCGCAAATTATAAGTATTTAAAGGGAACCCCGGCTATTAAGACATGTAGGCCTTAATACGCTCTAATTGCCATCTCCTAGCCGGGGTTCCCTTTAATAACCCTAAAACTGTTGTTGTTTGTTATATCGCGTGGGCACTTCAACACTTAAACTTCCGTAACATGAAAAAAAATGAAAACACTGTCTTCTTCAACAACATCTGCAGGTAGCTGCATATACTAACTTGAATTTGTGCGTCAAAGCACACAATGATTGACATCACTAAGAGCCAATGAAATTGGGGAGGCACACGGGATAGCCAATCCGATCGCAATCCGATCGCTTCTCTGAACTTTCACTACGTCTTTACTGCTTGACAGCACCCAACACCCAATGGGCTTTGGGGGGGCACACAGGGGGGGGGGGGCAATCAGATCACAAGGGGGGCGGGTGCCACTCGTGGGTGCCTCTTCTTCCTCTCTCTCTCTGTCTCAGCCTCTTTCTCTCCCTCCCTCTTCTCTTCCCCCCTTCTTTCTCAGTGAAGCCCTATCTATTCCCCGGGCTGGCTGTGCTGCCTGGCAGTAGGCGGGGGGGGTCAAGCTGTTCTGTCCCCCCACAGCTGTCCCTCTGTTTACATTCTGGCTGAGTAGAGGGGTGATGAGCAGGGTGGCTGTGGGCATGGGAGGGGGGCAGGGGAGGAGGAGGAGGGGGGGTAAGCCTTCCATGTTGAGCGGGAGGAGACACACAAACCCTAGAGAGGGAGGGAGAGAGAGAGGATGGATGTACGGGTGGATGTGTGGGAGGGGAGACAGACATGGAAGATATGGTAGGGGTGTGAAGCTTGTGGGCAGGAGCTGCATATACTGAGGGAGAGGACAGGGGTGGAGGGAGAGGACAGGGGTGAAGGGGGTTAGGAGTGGTTGGTAGTGGCGTGCGTGCGTGCGTGCGTCAGGGGTGCAACGGTTCTGCAACAGGGGTGCAACGGTTCGCTGTCCACGTTCCTTGTTTATATATATTTAGATTTTGTATACTATCCAATATACCAGTCATATTCTGGAATGTGTCTGAATGTTAAAGTTCCATAGGTATAAGCAAAATAAAGTAAAGTAACAGTTTGTAAATGAATAGTAGATTTTTTTTTCTCCCTGCGCACAAAACACGAACCGAAACCGTGACCCAAAAACCGAGGTTCATACCGAACCATGAACCGTTGCACCCCTAGTGTGCGCGTGCTCGTGCGCGCGTGTGTGTGTGTGCTGTGAGAGAGGGCCAGCCAGGCAGCTGTGATTGACCGACAGCAGCTGTCTCTGCCACTCACTCATGCACACACACACACACACACAGTTACAGGGTTTTCTCCCAAACAAACAAATACATGCAGATTCACAAAGACACATACTCAGGTATTGTCATACACACCAACCACCATCTATTTAATTTGGTTTTGCAGCAGCAATGACTGCTAGTCCCCCTCTCACATAATCTCTGCTCTCATCTCTCCTCTCCCCCCACATGTTATGAGTCACGGCACTGCTATATAGATTAACATAATTATTCTCTCTCTGTCTCTCTCTCTCTCTCTGTCTCTCTCTCTCTCTCTCTCTCTCTCTCTCTCTCTCTCTCTCTCTCTCTCTCTATATATATATATCTGTGTGTCTCTTTCTATATCTACATGTCTGTGTGTGTGTGTGTGTGTCTCTCTCTCTCTCTCTCTCTCTCTCTCTCTCTCTCTCTCTCTCTCTCTCTCTCTGTCTCTTTCTATATCTATGTGTGTGTGTGTGTGTGTTTCTCTGTAGAACTCTCTGACCCGCAGTGCTCCGTTGAACAGCGATGCCCAGGGGAGGAGTGGGGCGCGTTTCCACACCTCCTACGACAAGCGCTACGTGGTCAAAACCATCAGCAGCGAGGACGTGGCCGAGATGCACAACATCCTCAAGAAGTACCACCAGGTACAGCGCGCGCACACCAGTATTCATTTCGTTAGCGAAAATATTGACAAAAAATATGCGTTAACGAACTTTCTTCCCATGACGAAGACGTGATGTTGACATCACAAAATTGATCTTTGAAAATAAAAACTGTGACTAAACAATTTTTACTTTCTTTGATGAGACTAAGACGAGACTAAAATGTTTGTGGTGGACTAATGGACATTCACATTTTTAATGAATTATCTTTTTGAGTGCAGTGCATTCTTGGTTGTAGCCTGGTCTATCCATCCTCCGCACACCCATTCATTCATGCCCAGACGCGCGCACTCATTCAGCAAGAAGTGTGCCAAAGCAAACGGCTACACGATGGCTGAGGTTCAAGCACAAGCAGTTGGTATTGGTACTGGAAGAAAGAAAAGAATAGATATATGGACACACTTTAATTATAACGCAACAGAAAATAAAATACAATGCACCGTAATAGTTGAAGAGAAACGATGTGGCTTCAAACTAACTGGGAAGAACACGACAAACCTAACCGTAGTAGTAATGAGGACAACACAGCAGAATTGCATCGATGGGAGAGAGAGACTAGCTAGATATCCAGCTAAAGTACTGCAGATAAGATGAGCTATACTTTAATGATCCCCCTGGAGGGACATTTGGGAAAGCTGGACTATTAAAAAAAAGCCGTGGTATATCGTGGATATCGGCACAGCTAGCGGGGTGGTTAGGCACAACGCAAAGCGGAGTGTCGTTATATATACACTTCCTAGCTGTGCCGATATCCATGATATACCACGGCTTCTCGTTCCATAACGCTTTTATACAACGGTATAAAATATATTGTATATCTATCAATATTTCACAAAATGTTTTAATTAATGTATGTTACACTTGTTAACACTTTTAATTAATGTATTTTAATGGAACTTAATGTTTTATTGTAAGTGTATTCATCCTAGGCTTCCTGTTAAGTTCAGAATAGATTTTAAGATCTTGTTTATAAAGCTCTCACTGGCACAGCACCAGAATATCTGAAATACCTTTTGCTAGCATATCAGCCCAATAGAGCTCTCAGGTCTTCTGACGCTGGTTTTCTCTGTGCACCACATGTACAAAAGAAGAGATTTGGTGAGGCTGCATTCTCATTTTATGCACCCAAATTGTGGAATGCATTGCCAGTTTACATTAGGGATGCAACCTCAGCAAATTTGTTCAAGTCAAGACTAAAAACCCATCTTTTTAATATTGCCTTTAAATGACTAAATAATTAAATTAAGATTATATAATGATTAAAGCACTTTGAGCTGCAACATTTGCAGGAAAAGCGCTATACAAATAAAAGTTATTATTATTATTATTATCCGCTTAACAGTTGTTTATCGGTTGCTAAGCAACGGTAAGAATGTAACTTCGATAACGGTAATATATACAAACGCGGAGTACCGGTAATATGAAAAGATGTGTCAGCATTCCATTTAGCCGTGCATATATCATGGATATCAGCACGGCTGGAACGCAAACTGACCAATAGAGACAATGGACCGGATCTATCCGTTGTATAAATGCATGTTATGATATTCTGTCTCCTCTCTCTCTCTCTCTCTCTCTCTCTCTCGCTGTCTCTCTCTCTCTCTCTCTCTGTCTCCCTCTCCCTTTTCCTCTCTCTCTCTCTCTCTGTCGCTGTCTCCCCCTCTATCTCTCTCTCTCTCTCTCTCTCTGTCTCTCTCTGTCTCCCTCTCCCTTTTCCTCTCTCTCTCTCCCTCTCCCTTTTCCTCTCTCTCTCTCCCTCCCTCTCTCTCTCTCTCTCTCTAGTTTATCGTAGAGTGCCATGGGAACACGCTGCTCCCTCAGTTCCTGGGGATGTACCGCCTCACGGTGGACGGAGACGAGACCTACATGATCGTCACCCGCAACGTCTTCTCCCACCGCCTCTCTGTGTACCGCAAATACGACCTG